>NW_027485841.1:0-30028 GCF_050908995.1 Andrena cerasifolii
GTAAAACGAGTAAAACGAGTAAAACGAGTAAAACGAGTAAAACGAGTAAAACGAGTAAAACGAGTAAAACGAGTAAAACGAGTAAAACGAGTAAAACGAGTAAAACGAGTAAAACGAGTAAAACGAGTAAAACGAGTAAAACGAGTAAAACGAGTAAAACGAGTAAAACGAGTAAAACGAGTAAAACGAGTAAAGCGAGTAAAGCGAGTAAAGCGAGTAAAGCGAGTAAAGCGAGTAAAACGAGTAAAACGAGTAAAACGAGTAAAATTAGTAAAACGAGTAAAACGAGTAAAACGAGTGAAACGAGTAAAACGAGCAAAACGAGTAAAGCGAGCAAAACGAGTAAAACGAGTAAAACGAGTAAAACGAGTGAAACGAGTGAAACGAGTAAAACGAGTTAAACGAGTAAAACGAGTAAAACGAGTAAAACTAGTAAAACGAGTAAAACGAGTATAACGAGTAAAACGAGTATAACGAGTAAAACGAGTAAAACGAGTAAAACGAGTAAAACGAGTAAAACGAGTAAAACGAGTAAAACGAGTAAAACGAGTAAAACGAGTAAAACGAGTAAAACGAGTAAAACGAGCAAAACGAGTAAAACGAGCAAAACTAGTAAAACGAGTAAAACGAGAAAAACGAGTAAAACGAGTAAAACGAGTAAAACGAGTAAAACGAGTAAAACGAGTAAAACGAGTAAAACGAGTAAAACGAGTAAAACGAGTAAAACGAGTAAAACGAGTAAAACGAGTAAAACGAGTAAAACGAGTAAAACGAGTAAAACGAGTAAAACGAGTAAAACGAGTAAAACGAGTAAAACGAGTAAAACGAGTAAAACGAGTAAAACGAGTAAAACGAGTAAAACGAGTAAAATTAGTAAAACGAGTAAAACGAGTAAAACGAGTAAAATTAGTAAAACGAGTGAAACGAGTAAAACGAGTGAAACGAGTAAAACGAGTAAAACGAGTAAAACGAGTAAAACGAGTAAAACGAGCAAAACTAGTAAAACGAGTAAAACGAGAAAAACGAGTAAAACGAGTAAAACGAGTAAAACGAGTAAAACGGGTAAAACGAGTAAAAGGAGTAAAACGAGTAAAACGAGTAAAACGAGTAAAACGAGTAAAACGAGTAAAACGAGTAAAACCAGTAAAACGAGTAAAACGAGTAAAACGAGCAAAACTAGTAAAACGAGTAGAACGAGTAAAACGAGCAAAACTAGTAAAACGAGTAAAACGAGTAAAACGAGTAAAACGAGTAAAACGAGTAAAACGAGTAAAACGAGTAAAACGAGTAAAACGAGTAAAACGAGTAAAACGAGTAAAACGAGTAAAACGAGTGAAACGAGTAAAACGAGTAAAACGAGTAAAACGAGTAATACGAGTAAAACGAGTAATACGAGTAAAACGAGTAAAACGCGTAAAACGCGTAAAACGTGTAAAACGAGTAAAACGAGTAATACGAGTAAAACGAGTAAAACGAGTAAAACGAGTAAAACGAGTAAAACGAGTAAAACGAGTAAAACGAGTAAAACGAGTAAAACGAGTAAAACGAGTAAAACGAGTAAAACGAGTAAAACGAGTAAAACGAGTAAAACCAGTAAAACGAGTAAAACGAGTAAAACGAGCAAAACTAGTAAAACGAGTAGAGCGAGTAGAACGAGTAAAACGAGTAAAACGAGTAAAACGAGTAAAACGAGTAAAACGAGTAAAACGAGTAAAACGAGTAAAACGAGTAAAACGAGTAAAACGAGTAAAACGAGTAAAACGGGTAAAACGAGCAAAACTAGTAAAACGAGTAAAACGAGTAAAACGAGTAAAACGAGTAAAACGGGTAAAACGAGCAAAACTAGTAAAACGAGTAAAACGAGTAAAACGAGTAAAACGAGTAAAACGCGTGAATCGAGTAAAACGAGTGAAACGAGTAAAACGAGTTAAACGAGTAAAACGAGTAAAACGAGTAAAACTAGTAAAACGACTAAAACGAGTAAAACGAGTAAAACGAGTATAACGAGTAAACGAGTATAACGAGTAAAACGAGTAAAACGAGTAAAACGAGTAAAGCGAGTAAAGCGAGTAAAGCGAGTAAAACGAGTAAAACGAGTAAAACGAGTAAAACGAGTAAAACGAGTAAAACGAGTAAAACGAGTAAAACGAGTAAAACGAGTAAAACGAGTAAAACGAGTAAAACGAGTAAAACGGGTAAAACGAGTAAAAGGAGTAAAACGAGTAAAACGAGTAAAACGAGTAAAACGAGTAAAACGAGTAAAACGAGTAAAACGAGTAAAACGAGTAAAACCAGTAAAACGAGTAAAACGAGTAAAACGAGCAAAACTAGTAAAACGAGTAGAACGAGTAGAACGAGTAAAACGAGCAAAACTAGTAAAACGAGTAAAACGAGTAAAACGAGTAAAACGAGTAAAACGAGTAAAACGAGTAAAACGAGTAAAACGAGTAAAACGAGTAAAACGAGTAAAACGAGTAAAACGAGTAAAACGAGTGAAACGAGTAAAACGAGTAAAACGAGTAAAACGAGTAATACGAGTAAAACGAGTAATACGAGTAAAACGAGTAAAACGCGTAAAACGTGTAAAACGAGTAAAACGAGTAATACGAGTAAAACGAGTAAAACGAGTAAAACGAGTAAAACGAGTAAAACGAGTAAAACGAGTAAAACGAGTAAAACGAGTAAAACGAGTAAAACGAGTAAAACGAGTAAAACCAGTAAAACGAGTAAAACGAGTAAAACGAGCAAAACTAGTAAAACGAGTAGAGCGAGTAGAACGAGTAAAACGAGTAAAACGAGTAAAACGAGTAAAACGAGTAAAACGAGTAAAACGAGTAAAACGAGTAAAACGAGTAAAACGAGTAAAACGAGTAAAACGGGTAAAACGAGCAAAACTAGTAAAACGAGTAAAACGAGTAAAACGAGTAAAACGAGTAAAACGGGTAAAACGAGCAAAACTAGTAAAACGAGTAAAACGAGTAAAACGAGTAAAACGAGTAAAACGAGTAAAACGCGTGAATCGAGTAAAACGAGTGAAACGAGTAAAACGAGTTAAACGAGTAAAACGAGTAAAACGAGTAAAACTAGTAAAACGACTAAAACGAGTAAAACGAGTAAAACGAGTATAACGAGTAAACGAGTATAACGAGTAAATCGAGTAAAACGAGTAAAACGAGTAAAACGAGTAAAGCGAGTAAAACGAGTAAAACGAGTAAAATTAGTAAAACGAGTAAAACGAGTAAAACGAGTGAAACGAGTAAAACGAGTAAAAAGAGTAAAACGAGTAAAACGAGTAAAACGAGTAAAACGAGTAAAACGAGTAAAACGAGTAAAACGAGTAAAACGAGTAAAACGAGTAAAACGAGTAAAACGAGCAAAACTAGTAAAACGAGCAAAACTAGTAAAACGAGTAAAACGAGTAAAACGAGTAAAACGAGTGAAACGAGTAAAACGAGTAAAACGAGTAAAACGAGTAAAACGAGTAAAACGAGTAAAACGAGTAAAACGAGTAAAACGAGTAAAACGAGTAAAACGAGTAAAACGAGTAAAACGAGTAAAACGAGTAAAACGAGTAAAACGAGTAAAACGAGTAAAACGGGTAAAACGAGCAAAACTAGTAAAACGAGTAAAACGAGTAAAACGAGTAAAACGAGTAAAACGGGTAAAACGAGCAAAACTAGTAAAACGAGTAAAACGAGCAAAACGAGTAAAACGAGTAAAACGCGTGAATCGAGTAAAACGAGTGAAACGAGTAAAACGAGTTAAACGAGTAAAACGAGTAAAACGAGTAAAACTAGTAAAACGACTAAAACGAGTAAAACGCGTAAAACGAGTATAACGAGTAAACGAGTATAACGAGTAAATCGAGTAAAACGAGTAAAACGAGTAAAACGAGTAAAGCGAGTAAAACGAGTAAAACGAGTAAAATTAGTAAAACGAGTAAAACGAGTAAAACGAGTGAAACGAGTAAAACGAGTAAAAAGAGTAAAACGAGTAAAACGAGTAAAACGAGTAAAACGAGTAAAGCGATTAAAACGAGTAAAACGAGTAAAACGAGTAAAACGAGTGAAACGAGTAAAACGAGTAAAACGAGTAAAACGAGTAAAACGAGTAAAACGAGTAAAACGAGTAAAACGAGTAAAACGAGTAAAACGAGTAAAACGAGTAAAACGAGTAAAACGAGTAAAACGAGTAAAACGAGTAAAACGAGTAAAACGAGTAAAACGAGTAAAACGAGTAAAACGAGTAAAACGAGTAAACCGAGTAAAACGAGTAAAGCGAGTAAAGCGAGTAAAGCGAGTAAAGCGAGTAAAGCGAGTAAAACGAGTAAAACGAGTAAAACGAGTAAAACGAGTAAAACGAGTAAAACGAGTAAAACGAGTAAAACGAGTAAAACGAGTAAAACGAGTAAAACCAGTAAAACGAGTAAAACGAGTAAAACGAGTAAAACGAGTAAAATTAGTAAAACGAGTAAAACGAGTAAAACGAGTAAAATTAGTAAAATGAGTGAAACGAGTAAAACGAGTGAAACGAGTAAAACGAGTAAAACGAGTAAAACGAGTAAAACGAGCAAAACTAGTAAAACGGGTAAAACGAGAAAAACGAGTAAAACGAGTAAAACGAGTAAAACGAGTAAAACGGGTAAAACGAGTAAAAGGAGTAAAACGAGTAAAACGAGTAAAACGAGTAAAACGAGTAAAACGAGTAAAACGAGTAAAACGAGTAAAACCAGTAAAACGAGTAAAACGAGTAAAACGAGCAAAACTAGTAAAACGAGTAGAACGAGTAGAACGAGTAAAACGAGCAAAACTAGTAAAACGAGTAAAACGAGTAAAACGAGTAAAACGAGTAAAACGAGTAAAACGAGTAAAACGAGTAAAACGAGTAAAACGAGTAAAACGAGTAAAACGAGTAAAACGAGTAAAACGAGTAAAACGAGTGAAACGAGTAAAACGAGTAAAACGAGTAAAACGAGTAATACGAGTAAAACGAGTAATACGAGTAAAACGAGTAAAACGCGTAAAACGTGTAAAACGAGTAAAACGAGTAATACGAGTAAAACGAGTAAAACGAGTAAAACGAGTAAAACGAGTAAAACGAGTAAAACGAGTAAAACGAGTAAAACGAGTAAAACGAGTAAAACCAGTAAAACGAGTAAAACGAGTAAAACGAGCAAAACTAGTAAAACGAGTAGAGCGAGTAGAACGAGTAAAACGAGTAAAACGAGTAAAACGAGTAAAACGAGTAAAACGAGTAAAACGAGTAAAACGAGTAAAACGAGTAAAACGAGTAAAACGAGTAAAACGGGTAAAACGAGCAAAACTAGTAAAACGAGTAAAACGAGTAAAACGAGTAAAACGAGTAAAACGGGTAAAACGAGCAAAACTAGTAAAACGAGTAAAACGAGTAAAACGAGTAAAACGAGTAAAACGAGTAAAACGCGTGAATCGAGTAAAACGAGTGAAACGAGTAAAACGAGTTAAACGAGTAAAACGAGTAAAACGAGTAAAACTAGTAAAACGACTAAAACGAGTAAAACGAGTAAAACGAGTATAACGAGTAAACGAGTATAACGAGTAAATCGAGTAAAACGAGTAAAACGAGTAAAACGAGTAAAGCGAGTAAAACGAGTAAAACGAGTAAAATTAGTAAAACGAGTAAAACGAGTAAAACGAGTGAAACGAGTAAAACGAGTAAAAAGAGTAAAACGAGTAAAACGAGTAAAACGAGTAAAACGAGTAAAGCGATTAAAACGAGTAAAACGAGTAAAACGAGTAAAACGAGTGAAACGAGTAAAACGAGTAAAACGAGTAAAACGAGTAAAACGAGTAAAACGAGTAAAACGAGTAAAACGAGTAAAACGAGTAAAACGAGTAAAACGAGTAAAACGAGTAAAACGAGTAAAACGAGTAAAACGAGTAAAACGAGTAAAACGAGTAAAACGAGTAAAACGAGTAAAACGAGTAAAACGAGTAAAACGAGTAAAACGAGTAAAACGAGTAAAGCGAGTAAAGCGAGTAAAGCGAGTAAAGCGAGCAAAACTAGTAAAACGAGTAAAACGAGAAAAACGAGTAAAACGAGTAAAACGAGTAAAACGAGTAAAACGAGTAAAACGAGTAAAACGAGTAAAACGAGTAAAACGAGTAAAACGAGTAAAACGAGTAAAACGAGTAAAACGAGTAAAACGAGTAAAACGAGTAAAACGAGTAAAACGAGTAAAACGAGTAAAAAGGGGAAAACGAGCAAAACTAGTAAAACGAGTAAAACGAGTAAAACGAGTAAAACGAGTAAAACGAGTAAAACGAGTAAAACGCGTGAATCGAGTAAAACGAGTGAAACGAGTGAAACGAGTAAAACGAGTTAAACGAGTAAAACGAGTAAAACGAGTAAAACTAGTAAAACGGGTAAAACGAGTAAAACGAGTAAAACGAGTATAACGAGTAAAACGAGTATAACGAGTAAAACGAGTATGACGAGTAAATCGAGTGAAACGAGTAAAACGAGTAAAACGAGTAAAACGAGTAAAACGAGTAAAACGAGTAAAACGAGTAAAACGAGTAAAACGAGTAAAACGAGTAAAACGAGTAAAACGAGTAAAACGAGTAAAACGAGTAAAACGAGTAAAACGGGTAAAACGGGTAAAACGAGCAAAACTAGTAAAACGAGTAAAACGAGTAAAACGCGTGAATCGAGTAAAACGAGTGAAACGAGTAAAACGAGTTAAACGAGTAAAACGAGTAAAACGAGTAAAACTAGTAAAACGACTAAAACGAGTAAAACGAGTAAAACGAGTATAACGAGTAAACGAGTATAACGAGTAAATCGAGTAAAACGAGTAAAACGAGTAAAACGAGTAAAGCGAGTAAAACGAGTAAAACGAGTAAAACAAGTAAAGCGAGTAAAACGAGTAAAACGAGTAAAATTAGTAAAACGAGTAAAACGAGTAAAACGAGTAAAACGAGTAAAACGAGTAAAACGAGTAAAACGAGTAAAACGAGTAAAACGAGTAAAACGAGTAAAACGAGCAAAACTAGTAAAACGAGCAAAACTAGTAAAACGAGTAAAACGAGTAAAACGAGTAAAACGAGTGAAACGAGTAAAACGAGTAAAACGAGTAAAACGAGTAAAACGAGTAAAACGAGTAAAACGAGTAAAACGAGTAAAACGAGTAAAACGAGTAAAACGAGTAAAACGAGTAAAACGAGTAAAACGAGTAAAACGAGTAAAACGAGTAAAACGAGTAAAACGAGTAAAACGGGTAAAACGAGCAAAACTAGTAAAACGAGTAAAACGAGTAAAACGAGTAAAACGAGTAAAACGAGTAAAACGGGTAAAACGAGCAAAACTAGTAAAACGAGTAAAACGAGTAAAACGAGTAAAACGAGTAAAACGCGTGAATCGAGTAAAACGAGTGAAACGAGTAAAACGAGTTAAACGAGTAAAACGAGTAAAACGAGTAAAACTAGTAAAACGACTAAAACGAGTAAAACGCGTAAAACGAGTATAACGAGTAAACGAGTATAACGAGTAAATCGAGTAAAACGAGTAAAACGAGTAAAACGAGTAAAGCGAGTAAAACGAGTAAAACGAGTAAAATTAGTAAAACGAGTAAAACGAGTAAAACGAGTGAAACGAGTAAAACGAGTAAAAAGAGTAAAACGAGTAAAACGAGTAAAACGAGTAAAACGAGTAAAGCGAGTAAAACGAGTAAAACGAGTAAAACGCGTGAATCGAGTAAAACGAGTGAAACGAGTAAAACGAGTTAAACGAGTAAAACGAGTAGAACGAGTAAAACGAGCAAAACTAGTAAAACGAGTAAAACGAGTAAAACGAGTAAAACGAGTAAAACGAGTAAAACGAGTAAAACGAGTAAAACGAGTAAAACGAGTAAAACGAGTAAAACGAGTAAAACGAGTAAAACGAGTAAAACGAGTGAAACGAGTAAAACGAGTAAAACGAGTAAAACGAGTAATACGAGTAAAACGAGTAATACGAGTAAAACGAGTAAAACGAGTAAAACTAGTAAAACGACTAAAACGAGTAAAACGAGTAAAACGAGTATAACGAGTAAACGAGTATAACGAGTAAATCGAGTAAAACGAGTAAAACGAGTAAAACGAGTAAAGCGAGTAAAACGAGTAAAACGAGTAAAATTAGTAAAACGAGTAAAACGAGTAAAACGAGTAAAAAGAGTAAAACGAGTAAAACGAGTAAAACGGGTAAAACGAGCAAAACTAGTAAAACGAGTAAAACGAGTAAAACGAGTAAAACGAGTAAAACGGGTAAAACGAGCAAAACTAGTAAAACGAGTAAAACGAGTAAAACGAGTAAAACGAGTAAAACGCGTGAATCGAGTAAAACGAGTGAAACGAGTAAAACGAGTTAAACGAGTAAAACGAGTAGAACGAGTAAAACGAGCAAAACTAGTAAAACGAGTAAAACGAGTAAAACGAGTAAAACGAGTAAAACGAGTAAAACGAGTAAAACGAGTAAAACGAGTAAAACGAGTAAAACGAGTAAAACGAGTAAAACGAGTAAAACGAGTGAAACGAGTAAAACGAGTAAAACGAGTAAAACGAGTAATACGAGTAAAACGAGTAATACGAGTAAAACGAGTAAAACGCGTAAAACGTGTAAAACGAGTAAAACGAGTAATACGAGTAAAACGAGTAAAACGAGTAAAACGAGTAAAACGAGTAAAACGAGTAAAACGAGTAAAACGAGTAAAACGAGTAAAACGAGTAAAACGAGTAAAACCAGTAAAACGAGTAAAACGAGTAAAACGAGCAAAACTAGTAAAACGAGTAGAGCGAGTAGAACGAGTAAAACGAGTAAAACGAGTAAAACGAGTAAAACGAGTAAAACGAGTAAAACGAGTAAAACGAGTAAAACGAGTAAAACGAGTAAAACGAGTAAAACGGGTAAAACGAGCAAAACTAGTAAAACGAGTAAAACGAGTAAAACGAGTAAAACGAGTAAAACGGGTAAAACGAGCAAAACTAGTAAAACGAGTAAAACGAGTAAAACGAGTAAAACGAGTAAAACGAGTAAAACGCGTGAATCGAGTAAAACGAGTGAAACGAGTAAAACGAGTTAAACGAGTAAAACGAGTAAAACGAGTAAAACTAGTAAAACGACTAAAACGAGTAAAACGAGTAAAACGAGTATAACGAGTAAACGAGTATAACGAGTAAATCGAGTAAAACGAGTAAAACGAGTAAAACGAGTAAAGCGAGTAAAACGAGTAAAACGAGTAAAATTAGTAAAACGAGTAAAACGAGTAAAACGAGTGAAACGAGTAAAACGAGTAAAAAGAGTAAAACGAGTAAAACGAGTAAAACGAGTAAAACGAGTAAAACGAGTAAAACGAGTAAAACGAGTAAAACGAGTAAAACGAGTAAAACGAGTAAAACGAGCAAAACTAGTAAAACGAGCAAAACTAGTAAAACGAGTAAAACGAGTAAAACGAGTAAAACGAGTGAAACGAGTAAAACGAGTAAAACGAGTAAAACGAGTAAAACGAGTAAAACGAGTAAAACGAGTAAAACGAGTAAAACGAGTAAAACGAGTAAAACGAGTAAAACGAGTAAAACGAGTAAAACGAGTAAAACGAGTAAAACGAGTAAAACGAGTAAAACGAGTAAAACGGGTAAAACGAGCAAAACTAGTAAAACGAGTAAAACGAGTAAAACGAGTAAAACGAGTAAAACGGGTAAAACGAGCAAAACTAGTAAAACGAGTAAAACGAGCAAAACGAGTAAAACGAGTAAAACGCGTGAATCGAGTAAAACGAGTGAAACGAGTAAAACGAGTTAAACGAGTAAAACGAGTAAAACGAGTAAAACTAGTAAAACTAGTAAAACGACTAAAACGAGTAAAACGCGTAAAACGAGTATAACGAGTAAACGAGTATAACGAGTAAATCGAGTAAAACGAGTAAAACGAGTAAAACGAGTAAAGCGAGTAAAACGAGTAAAACGAGTAAAATTAGTAAAACGAGTAAAACGAGTAAAACGAGTGAAACGAGTAAAACGAGTAAAAAGAGTAAAACGAGTAAAACGAGTAAAACGAGTAAAACGAGTAAAGCGATTAAAACGAGTAAAACGAGTAAAACGAGTAAAACGAGTGAAACGAGTAAAACGAGTAAAACGAGTAAAACGAGTAAAACGAGTAAAACGAGTAAAACGAGTAAAACGAGTAAAACGAGTAAAACGAGTAAAACGAGTAAAACGAGTAAAACGAGTAAAACGAGTAAAACGAGTAAAACGAGTAAAACGAGTAAAACGAGTAAAACGAGTAAAACGAGTAAAACGAGTAAAACGAGTAAAACGAGTAAAACGAGTAAACCGAGTAAAACGAGTAAAGCGAGTAAAGCGAGTAAAGCGAGTAAAGCGAGTAAAGCGAGTAAAACGAGTAAAACGAGTAAAACGAGTAAAACGAGTAAAACGAGTAAAACGAGTAAAACGAGTAAAACGAGTAAAACGAGTAAAACGAGTAAAACCAGTAAAACGAGTAAAACGAGTAAAACGAGTAAAACGAGTAAAATTAGTAAAACGAGTAAAACGAGTAAAACGAGTAAAATTAGTAAAATGAGTGAAACGAGTAAAACGAGTGAAACGAGTAAAACGAGTAAAACGAGTAAAACGAGTAAAACGAGCAAAACTAGTAAAACGGGTAAAACGAGAAAAACGAGTAAAACGAGTAAAACGAGTAAAACGAGTAAAACGGGTAAAACGAGTAAAAGGAGTAAAACGAGTAAAACGAGTAAAACGAGTAAAACGAGTAAAACGAGTAAAACGAGTAAAACGAGTAAAACCAGTAAAACGAGTAAAACGAGTAAAACGAGCAAAACTAGTAAAACGAGTAGAACGAGTAGAACGAGTAAAACGAGCAAAACTAGTAAAACGAGTAAAACGAGTAAAACGAGTAAAACGAGTAAAACGAGTAAAACGAGTAAAACGAGTAAAACGAGTAAAACGAGTAAAACGAGTAAAACGAGTAAAACGAGTAAAACGAGTGAAACGAGTAAAACGAGTAAAACGAGTAAAACGAGTAATACGAGTAAAACGAGTAATACGAGTAAAACGAGTAAAACGCGTAAAACGTGTAAAACGAGTAAAACGAGTAATACGAGTAAAACGAGTAAAACGAGTAAAACGAGTAAAACGAGTAAAACGAGTAAAACGAGTAAAACGAGTAAAACGAGTAAAACGAGTAAAACGAGTAAAACCAGTAAAACGAGTAAAACGAGTAAAACGAGCAAAACTAGTAAAACGAGTAGAGCGAGTAGAACGAGTAAAACGAGTAAAACGAGTAAAACGAGTAAAACGAGTAAAACGAGTAAAACGAGTAAAACGAGTAAAACGAGTAAAACGAGTAAAACGAGTAAAACGGGTAAAACGAGCAAAACTAGTAAAACGAGTAAAACGAGTAAAACGAGTAAAACGAGTAAAACGGGTAAAACGAGCAAAACTAGTAAAACGAGTAAAACGAGTAAAACGAGTAAAACGAGTAAAACGAGTAAAACGCGTGAATCGAGTAAAACGAGTGAAACGAGTAAAACGAGTTAAACGAGTAAAACGAGTAAAACGAGTAAAACTAGTAAAACGACTAAAACGAGTAAAACGAGTAAAACGAGTATAACGAGTAAACGAGTATAACGAGTAAATCGAGTAAAACGAGTAAAACGAGTAAAACGAGTAAAGCGAGTAAAACGAGTAAAACGAGTAAAATTAGTAAAACGAGTAAAACGAGTAAAACGAGTGAAACGAGTAAAACGAGTAAAAAGAGTAAAACGAGTAAAACGAGTAAAACGAGTAAAACGAGTAAAGCGATTAAAACGAGTAAAACGAGTAAAACGAGTAAAACGAGTGAAACGAGTAAAACGAGTAAAACGAGTAAAACGAGTAAAACGAGTAAAACGAGTAAAACGAGTAAAACGAGTAAAACGAGTAAAACGAGTAAAACGAGTAAAACGAGTAAAACGAGTAAAACGAGTAAAACGAGTAAAACGAGTAAAACGAGTAAAACGAGTAAAACGAGTAAAACGAGTAAAACGAGTAAAGCGAGTAAAGCGAGTAAAGCGAGCAAAACTAGTAAAACGAGTAAAACGAGAAAAACGAGTAAAACGAGTAAAACGAGTAAAACGAGTAAAACGAGTAAAACGAGTAAAACGAGTAAAACGAGTAAAACGAGTAAAACGAGTAAAACGAGTAAAACGAGTAAAACGAGTAAAACGAGTAAAACGAGTAAAACGAGTAAAACGAGTAAAACGAGTAAAACGAGTAAAAAGGGGAAAACGAGCAAAACTAGTAAAACGAGTAAAACGAGTAAAACGAGTAAAACGAGTAAAACGAGTAAAACGAGTAAAACGCGTGAATCGAGTAAAACGAGTGAAACGAGTGAAACGAGTAAAACGAGTTAAACGAGTAAAACGAGTAAAACGAGTAAAACTAGTAAAACGGGTAAAACGAGTAAAACGAGTAAAACGAGTATAACGAGTAAAACGAGTATAACGAGTAAAACGAGTATAACGAGTAAATCGAGTGAAACGAGTAAAACGAGTAAAACGAGTAAAACGAGTAAAACGAGTAAAACGAGTAAAACGAGTAAAACGAGTAAAACGAGTAAAAC
The DNA here is from genome assembly GCF_050908995.1 of Andrena cerasifolii. Lineage (NCBI taxonomy): Eukaryota > Metazoa > Arthropoda > Insecta > Hymenoptera > Andrenidae > Andrena > Andrena cerasifolii. The sequence goes on from NW_027485841.1 coordinate 12,634, forward strand.
GAGTAAAACGAGTAAAACGAGTAAAACGAGTAAAACGAGTAAAACGAGTAAAACGAGTAAAACGGGTAAAACGGGTAAAACGAGCAAAACTAGTAAAACGAGTAAAACGAGTAAAACGCGTGAATCGAGTAAAACGAGTGAAACGAGTAAAACGAGTTAAACGAGTAAAACGAGTAAAACGAGTAAAACTAGTAAAACGACTAAAACGAGTAAAACGAGTAAAACGAGTATAACGAGTAAACGAGTATAACGAGTAAATCGAGTAAAACGAGTAAAACGAGTAAAACGAGTAAAGCGAGTAAAACGAGTAAAACGAGTAAAACAAGTAAAGCGAGTAAAACGAGTAAAACGAGTAAAATTAGTAAAACGAGTAAAACGAGTAAAACGAGTAAAACGAGTAAAACGAGTAAAACGAGTAAAACGAGTAAAACGAGTAAAACGAGTAAAACGAGTAAAACGAGCAAAACTAGTAAAACGAGCAAAACTAGTAAAACGAGTAAAACGAGTAAAACGAGTAAAACGAGTGAAACGAGTAAAACGAGTAAAACGAGTAAAACGAGTAAAACGAGTAAAACGAGTAAAACGAGTAAAACGAGTAAAACGAGTAAAACGAGTAAAACGAGTAAAACGAGTAAAACGAGTAAAACGAGTAAAACGAGTAAAACGAGTAAAACGAGTAAAACGGGTAAAACGAGCAAAACTAGTAAAACGAGTAAAACGAGTAAAACGAGTAAAACGAGTAAAACGGGTAAAACGAGCAAAACTAGTAAAACGAGTAAAACGAGTAAAACGAGTAAAACGAGTAAAACGCGTGAATCGAGTAAAACGAGTGAAACGAGTAAAACGAGTTAAACGAGTAAAACGAGTAAAACGAGTAAAACTAGTAAAACGACTAAAACGAGTAAAACGCGTAAAACGAGTATAACGAGTAAACGAGTATAACGAGTAAATCGAGTAAAACGAGTAAAACGAGTAAAACGAGTAAAGCGAGTAAAACGAGTAAAACGAGTAAAATTAGTAAAACGAGTAAAACGAGTAAAACGAGTGAAACGAGTAAAACGAGTAAAAAGAGTAAAACGAGTAAAACGAGTAAAACGAGTAAAACGAGTAAAGCGATTAAAACGAGTAAAACGAGTAAAACGAGTAAAACGAGTGAAACGAGTAAAACGAGTAAAACGAGTAAAACGAGTAAAACGAGTAAAACGAGTAAAACGAGTAAAACGAGTAAAACGAGTAAAACGAGTAAAACGAGTAAAACGAGTAAAACGAGTAAAACGAGTAAAACGAGTAAAACGAGTAAAACGAGTAAAACGAGTAAAACGAGTAAAACGAGTAAAACGAGTAAAACGAGTAAAACGAGTAAACCGAGTAAAACGAGTAAAGCGAGTAAAGCGAGTAAAGCGAGTAAAGCGAGTAAAGCGAGTAAAACGAGTAAAACGAGTAAAACGAGTAAAACGAGTAAAATTAGTAAAACGAGTAAAACGAGTGAAACGAGTAAAACGAGTAAAACGAGTAAAGCGAGCAAAACGAGCAAAACGAGTAAAACGAGTAAAACGAGTGAAACGAGTGAAACGAGTAAAACGAGTTAAACGAGTAAAACGAGTAAAACGAGTAAAACTAGTAAAACGAGTAAAACGAGTATAACGAGTAAAACGAGTATAACGAGTAAAACGAGTAAAACGAGTAAAACGAGTAAAACGAGTAAAACGAGTAAAACGAGTAAAACGAGTAAAACGAGTAAAACGAGTAAAACGAGTAAAACGAGTTAAACGAGTAAAACGAGTAAAACGAGTAAAACGAGTAAAACGAGCAAAACTAGTAAAACGAGTAAAACGAGAAAAACGAGTAAAACGAGTAAAACGAGTAAAACGAGTAAAACGAGTAAAACGAGTAAAACGAGTAAAACGTGTAAAACGAGTAAAACGAGTAAAACGAGTAAAACGAGTAAAACGAGTAAAACGAGTAAAACGAGTAAAACGAGTAAAGCGAGTAAAGCGAGTAAAACGAGTAAAATTAGTAAAACGAGTGAAACGAGTAAAACGAGTGAAACGAGTAAAACGAGTAAAACGAGTAAAACGAGTAAAACGAGTAAAACGAGTAAAACGCGTAAAACGTGTAAAACGAGTAAAACGAGTAATACGAGTAAAACGAGTAAAACGAGTAAAACGAGTAAAACGAGTAAAGCGAGTAAAACGAGTAAAACGAGTAAAACGAGTAAAGCGAGTAAAACGAGTAAAACGAGTAAAACGAGTAAAACGAGTAAAACGAGTAAAACGAGTAAAACGAGTAAAACGGGTAAAACGAGTAAAAGGAGTAAAACGAGTAAAACGAGTAAAACGAGTAAAACGAGTAAAACGAGTAAAACGAGTAAAACGAGTAAAACGAGTAAAACCAGTAAAACGAGTAAAACGAGTAAAACGAGCAAAACTAGTAAAACGAGTAGAACGAGTAGAACGAGTAAAACGAGCAAAACTAGTAAAACGAGTAAAACGAGTAAAACGAGTAAAACGAGTAAAACGAGTAAAACGAGTAAAACGAGTAAAACGAGTAAAACGAGTAAAACGAGTAAAACGAGTAAAACGAGTAAAACGAGTGAAACGAGTAAAACGAGTAAAACGAGTAAAACGAGTAATACGAGTAAAACGAGTAATACGAGTAAAACGAGTAAAACGCGTAAAACGTGTAAAACGAGTAAAACGAGTAATACGAGTAAAACGAGTAAAACGAGTAAAACGAGTAAAACGAGTAAAACGAGTAAAACGAGTAAAACGAGTAAAACGAGTAAAACGAGTAAAACGAGTAAAACCAGTAAAACGAGTAAAACGAGTAAAACGAGTAAAACGAGCAAAACTAGTAAAACGAGTAAAACGAGTAAAACGAGTAAAACGAGTAAAACGAGTAAAACGAGTAAAACGAGTAAAACGAGTAAAACGAGTAATACGAGTAATACGAGTAAAACGAGTAATACGAGTAAAACGAGTAATACGAGTAAAACGAGTAAAACGCGTAAAACGAGTAAAACGAGTAAAGCGAGTAAAGCGAGTAAAACGCGTGAATCGAGTAAAACGAGTGAAACAAGTGAAACGAGTAAAACGAGTAAAACGAGTATAACGAGTAAATCGAGTAAAACGAGTAAAACGAGTAAAACGAGTAAAACGAGTAAAACGAGTAAAACGAGTAAAACGAGTAAAACGAGTGAATCGAGTAAAACGAGTGAAACGAGTGAAACGAGTAAAACGAGTTAAACGAGTAAAACGAGTAAAACGAGTAAAACGAGTAAAACGAGTAAAACGAGTAAAACGAGTAAAACGAGTAAAACGAGTAAAACGAGTAAAACGAGTATAACGAGTAAATCGAGTAAAACGAGTAAAACGAGTAAAACGAGTAAAACGAGTAAAACGAGTAAAACGAGTAAAATTAGTAAAACGAGTAAAACGAGTAAAACGAGTAAAACGAGTAAATCGAGTAAATCGAGTAAAACGGGTAAAACGAGTAAAACGAGTAAAACGAGTAATACGAGTAAAACGAGTAAAACGAGTAATACGAGTAAAACGAGTAAAACGAGTAAAACGAGTAAAACGAGTAAAACGAGTAATACGAGTAAAACGAGTAAAACGAGTAAAACGAGTAAAACGAGTAAAACGAGTAAGACGAGTAAGACGAGTAAGACGAGTAAGACGAGTAAAACGAGTAAAACGAGTAAAACGAGTAAAACGAGTAAAACGAGTAAAACGAGTAAAACGAGTAAAACGAGTAAAACGAGTAAATCGAGTAAAACGGGTAAAACGAGTAAAACGAGTAAAACGAGTAAAACGAGTAAAACGAGTAAAACGAGTAAAACGAGTAAAACGAGTAAAACGAGTAAAACGAGTAAAACGAGTAAAACGAGTAATACGAGTAAAACGAGTAATACGAGTAAAACGAGTAAAACGCGTAAAACGAGTAAAACGAGTAAAACGAGTAAAACGAGTAATACGAGTAAAACGAGTAATACGAGTAAAACGAGTAAAACGCGTAAAACGAGTAAAACGAGTAAAACGAGTAATACGAGTAAAACGAGTAAAACGAGTAAAACGAGTAAAACGAGTAAAACGAGTAAAACGAGTAAAACGAGTAAAACGAGTAAAACGAGTAAAACGAGTAAACCGAGTAAAACGAGTAAAACGAGTGAATCGAGTAAAACGAGTGAAACGAGTAAAACTAGTAAAACGAGTAAAACTAGTAAAACGAGTTAAACGAGTAAAACGAGAAAAAGGAGTAAAACGAGTAAAACTAGTGAAAAGAGTAAAACTAGTGAAAAGAGTAAAACGAGTGAGACGAGTAAAACGAGGAAAGCGAGTAAAACGAGTAAAGCGAGTAAAACGAGTAAAACGAGTAAAACGAGCAAAACGAGCAAAACGAGTAAAACGAGTAAAACGAGTAAAACGAGTAAAACTAGTAAAACGAGTAAAACGAGTTGAACGAGTAAAACGAGTTGAACGAGTGAAACGAGTACAACGAGTGAAACGAGTAAAACGAGTAAAACGAGTAAAACTAGTAAAACGAGTAAAACGAGTAAAACGAGTAAAACGAGTAAAACGAGTAAAACGAGTAAAACGAGTAAAACGAGTAAAACGAGTAAAACGAGTAAAACGAGTAAAACGAGTAAAACGAGTAAAACGAGTAAAACGAGTAAAACTAGTAAAACGAGTAAAACGAGTTGAACGAGTAAAACGAGTTGAACGAGTAAAACGAGTACAACGAGTGAAACGAGCAAAACGAGTGAAACGAGTAAAACCAGTAAAACGAGTAAAACCAGTAAAACGAGTAAAACGAGTAAAACGAGCAAAACGAGTAAAACGAGCAAAACGAGTAAAACGAGCAAAACGAGTAAAACGAGCAAAACGAGTAAAACGAGCAAAACGAGTAAAACGAGCAAAACGAGTAAAACGAGCAAAACGAGTAAAACGAGCAAAACGAGTAAAACGAGTAAAACGAGTAAAACGAGTAAAACGAGTAAAACGAGTAAAACGAGTTTAACGAGTAAAACTAGTAAAACGAGTAAAACGAGTTGAACGAGTAAAACGAGTACAACGAGTGAAACGAGTACAACGAGTGAAACGAGTAAAACGAGTGAAACGAGTAAAACGAGTATAACGAGTAAAACCAGTAAAACGAGTAAAACGAGTAAAACGAGTAAAACGAGTAAAACTAGTAAAACGAGTAAAACTAGTAAAACGAGTTAAACGAGTAAAACGAGTAAAACGAGTAAAACGAGAAAAAGGAGTAAAACGAGTAAAACTAGTGAAAAGAGTAAAACTAGTGAAAAGAGTAAAACGAGTGAGACGAGTAAAACGAGGAAAGCGAGTAAAACGAGTAAAGCGAGTAAAACGAGTAAAACGAGCAAAACGAGTAAAACGAGCAAAACGAGTAAAACGAGCAAAACGAGTAAAACGAGCAAAACGAGTAAAACGAGTAAAACGAGCAAAACGAGTAAAACGAGCAAAACGAGTAAAACGAGCAAAACGAGTAAAACGAGGAAAACGAGTAAAAGGAGTAAAACGAGTAAAACTAGTGAAAAGAGTAAAACGAGTGAAACGAGTAAAACGAGTGAAACGAGTAGAACGAGTGAAACGAGTGAAACGAGTGAAACGAGTAAAACGAGCGAAACGAGTAAAACGAGCTAAACGAGTAAAACGAGTAAAGCGAGTAAAACGAGTAAAGCGAGTAAAGCGAGTAAAACGAGCGAAACGAGTAAAACGAGCTAAACGAGTAAAACGAGTAAAGCGAGTAAAACGAGTAAAGCGAGTAAAAGGAGTAAAACGAGTAAAACTAGTGAAAAGAGTAAAACGAGTGAAACGAGTAAAACGAGTGAAACGAGTAGAACGAGTGAAACGAGTGAAACGAGTGAAACGAGTAAAACGAGCGAAACGAGTAAAACGAGCTAAACGAGTAAAACGAGTAAAACGAGTAAAACGAGTAAAACGAGTAAAACGAGTAAAACGAGTAAAACGAGTAAAACGAGTAAAACGAGTAAAACGAGTAAAACGAGTAAAACGAGTAAAACGAGTAAAACGAGTAAAACGAGTAAAACGAGTAAAACGAGTAAAACGAGTAGAACGAGTAGAACGAGTGAAACGAGCAAAACTAGTAAAACGAGTAAAACGAGCAAAACGAGCAAAACGAGCAAAACGAGTAAAACGAGCAAAACGAGTAAAACGAGTAAAACGAGTAAAACGAGTAAAACGAGTAAAACGAGTAAAACGAGTAAAACGAGTTAAACGAGTAAAACTAGTAAAACGAGTAAAACGAGTTGAACGAGTAAAACGAGTACAACGAGTGAAACGAGTAAAACGAGTGAAACGAGTAAAACGAGTATAACGAGTAAAACCAGTAAAACGAGTAAAACGAGTAAAACGAGTAAAACGAGTAAAACTAGTAAAACGAGTAAAACTAGTAAAACGAGTTAAACGAGTAAAACGAGTAAAACGAGTAAAACGAGAAAAACGAGAAAAAGGAGTAAAACGAGTAAAACTAGTGAAAAGAGTAAAACTAGTGAAAAGAGTAAAACGAGTGAGACGAGTAAAACGAGGAAAGCGAGTAAAACGAGTAAAGCGAGTAAAACGAGTAAAACGAGCAAAACGAGTAAAACGAGCAAAACGAGTAAAACGAGCAAAACGAGTAAAACGAGCAAAACGAGTAAAACGAGTAAAACGAGTAAAACGAGTAAAACGAGTAAAACGAGTAAAACGAGTAAAACGAGTTAAACGAGTAAAACTAGTAAAAGGAGTAAAACGAGTAAAACTAGTGAAAAGAGTAAAACGAGTGAAACGAGTAAAACGAGTGAAACGAGTAGAACGAGTGAAACGAGTGAAACGAGTGAAACGAGTAAAACGAGCGAAACGAGTAAAACGAGCTAAACGAGTAAAACGAGTAAAGCGAGTAAAACGAGTAAAGCGAGTAAAGCGAGTAAAACGAGCGAAACGAGTAAAACGAGCTAAACGAGTAAAACGAGTAAAGCGAGTAAAACGAGTAAAGCGAGTAAAACGAGCAAAACGAGTAAAACGAGCAAAACGAGTAAAACGAGCAAAACGAGTAAAACGAGTAAAACGAGCAAAACGAGTAAAACGAGTAAAACGAGTAAAACGAGTAAAACGAGTAAAACGAGTTAAACGAGTAAAACGAGTAAAACTAGTAAAACGAGTAAAACTAGTAAAACGAGTTAAACGAGTAAAACGAGTAAAACGAATAAAACGAGAAAAACGAGTAAAACGAGCAAAACGAGTAAAACGAGGAAAACGAGTAAAAGGAGTAAAACGAGTAAAACTAGTGAAAAGAGTAAAACGAGTGAAACGAGTAAAACGAGTGAAACGAGTAGAACGAGTGAAACGAGTAAAACGAGCAAAACGAGTAAAACGAGTAAAACGAGTAAAACGAGTAAAACGAGTAAAACGAGTAAAACGAGTAAAACGAGTTAAACGAGTAAAACTAGTAAAAGGAGTAAAACGAGTAAAACTAGTGAAAAGAGTAAAACGAGTGAAACGAGTAAAACGAGTGAAACGAGTAGAACGAGTGAAACGAGTGAAACGAGTGAAACGAGTGAAACGAGTAAAACGAGCGAAACGAGTAAAACGAGCTAAACGAGTAAAACGAGTAAAGCGAGTAAAACGAGTAAAGCGAGTAAAGCGAGTAAAACGAGCGAAACGAGTAAAACGAGCTAAACGAGTAAAACGAGTAAAGCGAGTAAAACGAGTAAAGCGAGTAAAACGAGCAAAGCGAGTAAAACGAGCAAAACGAGTAAAACGAGCAAAACGAGTAAAACGAGTAAAACGAGCAAAACGAGTAAAACGAGTAAAACGAGTAAAACGAGTAAAACGAGTAAAACGAGTTAAACGAGTAAAACGAGTAAAACTAGTAAAACGAGTAAAACTAGTAAAACGAGTTAAACGAGTAAAACGAGTAAAACGAATAAAACGAGAAAAACGAGTAAAACGAGCAAAACGAGTAAAACGAGGAAAACGAGTAAAAGGAGTAAAACGAGTAGAACGAGTGAAACGAGTGAAACGAGTGAAACGAGTAAAACGAGCGAAACGAGTAAAACGAGCTAAACGAGTAAAACGAGTAAAACGAGTAAAACGAGTAAAACGAGTAAAACGAGTAAAACGAGTAAAACGAGTAAAACGAGTAAAACGAGTAAAACGAGGTAAAACGAGTAAAACGAGTAAAACGAGTAAAACGAGTAAAACGAGTAAAACGAGTAAAACGAGTAAAACGAGTAAAACGAGTAGAACGAGTAGAACGAGTGAAACGAGCAAAACTAGTAAAACGAGTAAAACGAGCAAAACGAGTAAAACGAGCAAAACGAGTAAAACGAGCAAAACGAGTAAAACGAGTAAAACGAGTAAAACGAGTAAAACGAGTAAAACGAGTAAAACGAGTAAAACGAGTTAAACGAGTAAAACTAGTAAAACGAGTAAAACGAGTTGAACGAGTAAAACGAGTACAACGAGTGAAACGAGTAAAACGAGTGAAACGAGTAAAACGAGTATAACGAGTAAAACCAGTAAAACGAGTAAAACGAGTAAAACGAGTAAAACGAGTAAAACTAGTAAAACGAGTAAAACTAGTAAAACGAGTTAAACGAGTAAAACGAGTAAAACGAGTAAAACGAGAAAAGGAGTAAAACGAGTAAAACTAGTGAAAAGAGTAAAACTAGTGAAAAGAGTAAAACGAGTGAGACGAGTAAAACGAGGAAAGCGAGTAAAACGAGTAAAGCGAGTAAAACGAGTAAAACGAGCAAAACGAGTAAAACGAGCAAAACGAGTAAAACGAGCAAAACGAGTAAAACGAGCAAAACGAGTAAAACGAGTAAAACGAGTAAAACGAGTAAAACGAGTAAAACGAGTAAAACGAGTAAAACGAGTTAAACGAGTAAAACTAGTAAAAGGAGTAAAACGAGTAAAACTAGTGAAAAGAGTAAAACGAGTGAAACGAGTAAAACGAGTGAAACGAGTAGAACGAGTGAAACGAGTGAAACGAGTGAAACGAGTAAAACGAGCGAAACGAGTAAAACGAGCTAAACGAGTAAAACGAGTAAAGCGAGTAAAACGAGTAAAGCGAGTAAAGCGAGTAAAACGAGCGAAACGAGTAAAACGAGCTAAACGAGTAAAACGAGTAAAGCGAGTAAAACGAGTAAAGCGAGTAAAACGAGCAAAACGAGTAAAACGAGCAAAACGAGTAAAACGAGCAAAACGAGTAAAACGAGTAAAACGAGCAAAACGAGTAAAACGAGTAAAACGAGTAAAACGAGTAAAACGAGTAAAACGAGTTAAACGAGTAAAACGAGTAAAACTAGTAAAACGAGTAAAACTAGTAAAACGAGTTAAACGAGTAAAACGAGTAAAACGAATAAAACGAGAAAAACGAGTAAAACGAGCAAAACGAGTAAAACGAGGAAAACGAGTAAAAGGAGTAAAACGAGTAAAACTAGTGAAAAGAGTAAAACGAGTGAAACGAGTAAAACGAGTGAAACGAGTAGAACGAGTGAAACGAGTAAAACGAGCAAAACGAGTAAAACGAGTAAAACGAGTAAAACGAGTAAAACGAGTAAAACGAGTAAAACGAGTAAAACGAGTAAAACGAGTTAAACGAGTAAAACTAGTAAAAGGAGTAAAACGAGTAAAACTAGTGAAAAGAGTAAAACGAGTGAAACGAGTAAAACGAGTGAAACGAGTAGAACGAGTGAAACGAGTGAAACGAGTGAAACGAGTGAAACGAGTAAAACGAGCGAAACGAGTAAAACGAGCTAAACGAGTAAAACGAGTAAAGCGAGTAAAACGAGTAAAGCGAGTAAAGCGAGTAAAACGAGCGAAACGAGTAAAACGAGCTAAACGAGTAAAACGAGTAAAGCGAGTAAAACGAGTAAAGCGAGTAAAACGAGCAAAACGAGTAAAACGAGCAAAACGAGTAAAACGAGCAAAACGAGTAAAACGAGTAAAACGAGCAAAACGAGTAAAACGAGTAAAACGAGTAAAACGAGTAAAACGAGTAAAACGAGTTAAACGAGTAAAACGAGTAAAACTAGTAAAACGAGTAAAACTAGTAAAACGAGTTAAACGAGTAAAACGAGTAAAACGAATAAAACGAGAAAAACGAGCAAAACGAGCAAAACGAGTAAAACGAGGAAAACGAGTAAAAGGAGTAAAACGAGTAAAACTAGTGAAAAGAGTAAAACGAGTGAAACGAGTAAAACGAGTGAAACGAGTAGAACGAGTGAAACGAGTGAAACGAGTGAAACGAGTAAAACGAGCGAAACGAGTAAAACGAGCTAAACGAGTAAAACGAGTAAAGCGAGTAAAACGAGTAAAGCGAGTAAAACGAGTAAAACTAGTAAAACGAGTAAAACGAGTTGAACGAGTAAAACGAGTTGAACGAGTAAAACGAGTACAACGAGTGAAACGAGTAAAACGAGTGAAACGAGTAAAACGAGTGAAACGAGTAAAACGAGTAAAACGAGTGAAACGAGTAAAACGAGTGAAACGAGTAAAACGAGTGAAACGAGTAAAACCAGTAAAACGAGTAAAACGAGTAAAACGAGCAAAACGAGCAAAACGAGTAAAACGAGCAAAACGAGTAAAACGAGCAAAACGAGTAAAACGAGCAAAACGAGTAAAACGAGCAAAACGAGTAAAACGAGTAAAACGAGTTAAACGAGTAAAACTAGTAAAACGAGTAAAACGAGTACAACGAGTGAAACGAGTAAAACGAGTGAAACGAGTAAAACGAGTAAAACGAGTAAAACCAGTAAAACGAGTAAAACGAGTAAAACGAGTAAAACGAGTAAAACGAGTAAAACTAGTAAAACGAGTAAAACTAGTAAAACGAGTTAAACGAGTAAAACGAGTAAGACGAGCAAAACGAGTAAAACGAGCAAAACGAGTAAAACGAGTAAAACGAGTAAGACGAGTAAGACGAGTAAGACGAGTAAGACGAGTAAAACGAGTAAAACGAGTAAAACGAGTAAAACGAGTAAAACGAGTAAAACGAGTAAAACGAGTAAAACGAGTAAAACGAGTAAAACGAGTAAAACGAGTAAAACGAGTAAAACGAGTAAAACGAGTAAAACGAGTAAAACGAGTAAATCGAGTAAAACGGGTAAAACGAGTAAAACGAGTAAAACGAGTAAAACGAGTAAAACGAGTAAAACGAGTAAAACGAGTAAAACGAGTAAAACGAGTAAAACGAGTAAAACGAGTAAAACGAGTAAAACGAGTAATACGAGTAAAACGAGTGTCACGTCCCGGGTGAAGGTCTTTTTTAGGGGAATGACATAGTTGGGGTAGATCGGGAGGAAGCCTTGGCACGAAAACCAGTTTCGCGACACAAGGCTAGTTGGGGGAGTTTAGGCACGAAAACCAGCTTCGCGGCACTAAGCAGGATAGGACTTTGGCACGAAAACAAGTTTCGCGGCGCAAGCAACCATGGAAGGTAAAGCAGTAATCAAGCACCAGAGTGACACCCGTTAGACACAAGCATGGGTATTTAAAGTCCTGATAATTGGATTTACCGTTGCATTAATATAAGAAACCTCGCGTTATATTTCTTTATAATAGAGGTAACGGTATGGTCGTACAAGGCCTATACGAAAGTAAGCCTTGTAAACACTGTAAGAAATCCCGGAGTTCGCGAACCGAGATCAGCTGTTGCAGTGGCTTGTTATGATTCGGTAATTCCGTAACCGAAGGATCACTACAATAATTCGAAGCGTTATTTAGAATAAGAACGTTTATTCAGTTTAAAGCATATGTGGTAATATTATAATAATGCGTGGGACGTTGAGCATTAGCACAAAACATTTATATAAATGGTAAACAATAGCAATATATAGATGAACATGAAATATGCGAGTATTAGCAATAGACAAGAATATGAAAAGCAATAAGCGTTAGGAATGTTAAGATGATATAAACGATAAGCAATAATAAGAAAAGCATAAGCAAGAAAGTGTAATATAAATGGCGATGATATGCAGTGTTATAATAAGTAATATTAATTGCTCACAGTTGTTGTCGAAAGTGAATCTCTCGTCGAGAGTAGTTGCACTGAATTTAATGCACGTTAGTTAAATTGTTACTTTCGTTGAACTGTCTCTATGGAAGAGCTTTCCGTAGAAGAAGAGTCCGTAGAAGAAGAGTGCTACGGCCTCTGGGGCCCTTGTATTTATACAGTGTTTAGGTATGAGGGGTGTGCGCGGTATGCACCGTGACTCATGCACGAAATATGCGTCGCAATAAGACTTCCGGGTTTTTTATAAAGGGCATTCGAAAAGGACTTCGCAATATTATTTCCGGGGTTTTTATGAGGGGCGCTCGAGAAGGGGGACTCAAACTAGTTACATGTGGTTTGCGTGTTTTGATTGGAACGGGGTAAGAGTGGCTTTGACTCGGTGGGTCGTAGGGAGGTCGTGAGACGTAGTCTCGATGTAAGAGGGTTTTTGGGACGAGGGACTTGTTTAGACTTTGAAGGTGAGGGAGGAGATCGTGCCTCGTAGGGCGTAGAGGGAAGGGGATTTCGTAGTAGATCATCTTGAGATAGGGACCGCTAAGGTATATCGTCAAGGTGGTCGGTAGTTGGGAAAAAGGGGTAAGATTTGAATTCGAGGGATTTTGGCGAAGATTTGGAGTTATTTGTGGGGAAGACTCTAATTACGACTGCGCGAAAAATAGTGGGACGTCACACCTCCCCCCTTATATGAAGAAATGCCTGCATTTCTTAACATTAAGGAGCGGGATGGACTTAGCTGTTCGCCATCACGCGAAAAACAAATATATATTTATGGTGCCCCGAAAAAAATGAAAATAATAAAAAAATTTGATTTTTAATAATGAAATTATTACTAAAGGGAAATATATACAAGGGATTTATTTACAAGGAAGAGGGGGTGGAAGGAAGGTTTGTTAGGACGGGAACTATTTACAGGATAGGTGGGGAGGGGACTTAATAGAGGGTGCACTCATCCAGGAGGACGGTGAGGTCCTGACCGCTCTGATATAGGTCATCGAACCATCTCAAAAACTCGGGTGTCAGCCCCTCGTGGTCTGGGACCCTGGTGGCTGACCTCGTGTCCAGGATTTCCACCACTCCTGGCCAAGGTGGAATGACGGAAGGAACGGGGAAGTCGGGACCTAGGGATGGTGTTAGGATCTGGTAGGTGCTGGAGGGGCGAGTCCCCGTTCCGTCGCCGCGTACGCGGGAGGGTTATACGGGGGCGGGGGTGTTGCGGCCTCCTGCATCTTATCCCAATCCGTCGGCGTTGGCGGGGGCGAGTCATCGATGGTGATGACCTCTATGGCCTCCCTGATGACGACGGAGGATGTTATCCTGGGGAGGAGGGGCGAAACGCTCCTTCCTTCCTTTATGGCCTGCCGGCGCCGCCATCGGAGTTGGGCCAGTTTATGGCCCTTTCCTCCACCCTTATGCGGCCTTCTGGGGGAAGGCCCATCTCCTCTAGAGGCGGGCATGGCTGATATTTTTGCTACTTTTAGAAATGGGTTTAAATTGATTAATCACATGTATATAGGTTTGGTGTTATTACGCTCAACCGGGACTCTCGCGCATTCGACCAAGGCGCGCTTTATTCGCATGTATTATCCTGGTCCTGCCTTTCCAGGAAATTTTTAAATTTTGTGAAGGGATTACCTCCAGTATTGTGTGCGGACCAGAGTACTGGTCACCAAATTTTCCTTTTCGCGGTTCTATTAGAACGAAAACTGAGTCGCCCGGTTTGAAGGTCTCTTCGTTAATATGTTTGTCGTAATATCTTTTGTACCGAATTTTAGATTGATTGAGCTTTTCCGCTGCGGCGGTTTGTAATTCTTGCACCCTCGTGCTTAGTTTCGAGAAGTAATGGTTATATGTTTCGTTGTCAAAATCTTCGGGTACCGGACTTCGGCTGGGCACCCGGGCTACTTTCCCGAATACTAACTCGTGCGGAGTGTAACCAGTGCCCTCGTGGACACTAGTGTTATAAGAGAACGCGGCCAAATCGGTCCATTCGTCCCAGTCGCTGTATCTACCGATAAACATTTTCAGATATTCGGTCAAAACGTGGTGCGATCGCTCTAAAGAGCCGTTAGTCTGCGGGTGAAAGGCTGTGGTTCGAAATTGTTGGATTTTAAATTTCCGTGCTACCGCTTTCATGAAGTTACTAGTGAAATTTGTTCCTTGATCGGTGAGGATGGCTCTGGGAGCTCCGAATTGACAGATGAATTTTTTGATGAATGTATCTGCAATTTTTATTGACGTGGATTGTTTGAGGGGCTCACATACAAAGTATTTGGTCAGTAAATCCTGGATGGTTAGTATGTAGGTGTTGCCTGCTCTTGTGGTAGGCAGAGGCCCTACTATATCCAGCGCAACCTTATCGAAAGCGCGTCCAGGCGTATCAGTAAGAATCATCGGTTGTCTGGTTTTAACACGGACGAGTTTCTTCCGTTGGCAGTCCGCGCAGTTCCGAACGTAGCTTTCTACGGCTTTCTTCATACCTTTCCAAAAGTAGTGGGAGCGGATGCGGTTATATGTTTTAGTTACTCCCTTATGTCCGGCTATCGCGGATGCGTGATTTTCCGTAATTATGTTTTGTCGTTCCGATTCTACGGGGATTTGAACTAGTTGTAAACAAATGGTAACGCTAGTGTCCTCGTCATTGACGGCTTCGAGGACACCCATAATAATATCTTGCCAGTTTAGCTGGTCGATATTTGTCGTTTTAGCTATGCTAAATGAATGTATTATCAGTTCACGTACTACGTTTTTGAGAGAGGCACGGGCGTCATCCCATGTCGTCGCGGTTAAGGGCGTATCTTTAGTTTCCTTAATAACCAGTCCGATAAGGATTTGTCCCTTATTGTATTTCACGTGGGCTTTGCCCAGTGTGAGGTCGCTTGGTGCCGTTAGAGTTCCCATTGCTTCCAAATGTTTAGCTCCGTCGTCGCACGGCTTTCCATCCGCGCTTAGAAAGAAGACGAGTGTATCTTTTCGTAGGGATAGCGGGTCGCGGCTGATTGACGGCGTCACCCTGATGTCTCGATCGGGGTCTGCCTCGTATGCTGCTTCGTGAAGATCGTCCAGCTCGATTATTGAGGAATCCGAGTCTGAACTCGATTCGTTTGACCCCATTGATACTGCCTCGGAATCTGGATCATCCGGTTCCTGTGGTGTGAATGGTCGCGGAGGCGACATGATTGAATGGGGAGTACTCAACCGCTCACTTTCTTCTTCTTGGTTCTCCTCCTCTACACTACTCATCGTTTCTTGTAGGGTATTCGGAGAGGAATCTGGTGGTTTCGTCGTGGGTGTTTCCTTTTGGCGCACTTTTCGGTACGGCTGTGTTCTTCGGGGTATCGTTCCCCAATGGGTGCTGGCCGTAGGTGTTGCTGCGGAGGTTGGTGCGTTGACGGTCCGAGGCCTCTTGGGGCTACTTGGTGTACCTGATAGGTCCTCCCAATCGTCGTCTGCTTCTTCTCGCGGTCTTACAGGACAAGCTGCTACTGTAGGAGGGTTACGGGATAGGGCGTCAGCAAGTTTGTTGCTTTTTCCTGGCTGATAGCGAATTTCATATTTATATTCCGCTAGTTTTAGGCGCCATCTAACGAGGCGTGACGTCGGGTCCTTCACCTTATGTAACCAAATCAAGGGTTGATGGTCGGTATATAAAATAAATTTCCTTCCATAAAGGTAAGGTCGGAAGTATCTGACGCAGTATACTATAGCTAAGAGTTCCTTTTCTATAGTCGAGTAATTTATTTCGGCCTTGTTCAGGAGTCGGGAAGCGTAAGCAATCGGTAGCTCTTTATCTGTGACAGCTTGACTCAATATTCCTCCTATAGCATATTCGGAGGCGTCTGTAGTAACGTGAAATTCCAGTTCAAAATTTGGATATTGCAGGATAGGTTCGTTCTGCAATGCTGATCTTAGATGATCGAAGGCGCTTTGCTGGGACGGTCCCCAGGCGAATGCTGTGTCCTTCTTCAGTAACGAGGTTAATGGGCGAGCCGTTTTAGAAAACTCTGGGATAAACCTTCTGTAATATCCGGTCAGTCCAAGGAATTTTTGATTCCCTTTGGTGTGCGAGGTGCAGGGTAGTTCCGGACTGCTTGGACTTTTTGTTGGTCCGGTTTCACACCCTCCTCGGTGATTATGTGTCCCAAATATGCGACTTCTCTGTGCAGGAACTTACATTTGGAAGGTTGGAGTTTAAGGTTTGCCTCTCGTAAGCGATGGGCGAGTTTTTTAAATTTAATTAAGTGTTCCGTGAGGGAACTTGCGTAGAGGACGATATCGTCCAAATAAACGAACATTTCTGTGCCCTGGAGCCCCGTAAGGGTGTGGTCCATCAGACGTTGGAAAGTCGCCGGTGCATTACAAAGCCCAAATGGCATTCTTACAAACTCGTAGTGTCCATGAGGTGTAGAGAATGCTGTTTTTGGTGCGTCTTCCGGCTTCATAGGTATTTGGTGGAATCCCGAAGCGAGGTCAAACACGGAGAAGTACTTGGCTCCTCCTAATTGATCCAATATCTCATTGATATTTGGAAGCGGGTATGCGTCGGGAACGGTCTTTTTGTTGAGTTCCCTAAAATCTATTACCATTCGCCACTGGGGTTCCCCATCAGGTCCTGGCTTCTTGGACACGATCCAGACGGGTGAGTTGTAAGGAGACAACGATGGTTTCACAATTTCATTTTCCAGTAGCTTGCGTACTTGTTGGTCGATTTCCTTCTTATGTACTGGAGGGAAGCGATATTGTTTCGTGTTGACAGGCACTGGGTCCGTCGTCTGGATCCTGTGCTGGATGACATTTGTATGACCTAACTTCTCGTCTGGTAGATGGAAAAGGTCGTGATTTTTCCTTATAATTTCTTGGACATGGTGTTTTTCCTCTTGATTCATATGTTCCGTTGAGATTGATTGGAGTATTCGTTCTACCCTCGAAGGTGTTTCCTCGGAATTTTCCCGTGTTTTTGATCCAGACGTAACCGCAAGAGACTTAAGGGAGGTTAGGGGAAGGGTAAATTTGGCGTAATGCGCAGGGGTTGAGGGTGAGTGCACCTTCGCGGGTGCCTCGAAATAGTGGATCGACGGATCCGGGGCTAAGAGGGACTTGTTTTTTATTAGGTCGGGGATGGGAGTAGTGCCTGTCGGCATTGTAGTCTCTTTTGGTCGGTTTTGTCTGGGTTCCGGAATTATCCTGTCGAATTCCTCTAGTTCAACGGTGGGTATTGTGACTGCTGTGTCTACCCCATTTGAATTTATTATTTGCAGGTATGCCTTGCCGTCTTGGTTACGGACAAGCGCGTTACCGGCATGGACTCCTGTACCTAGGTCTAACCGGGGCAAATACCCTTCTTCTATATTCG
>NW_027485842.1:0-12500 GCF_050908995.1 Andrena cerasifolii
CCAACGAACCAACGAACCAACGAACCAACGAACCAACGAACCAACGAACCAACGAACCAACGAACCAACGAACCAACGAACCAACGAACCTACGAACCAACGAACCAACGAACCAACGATCCAGCGAACAAACGAACAAACGAACAAAGAAAGAAAGAAACAAAGAAACACACGAACCAACGAACCAACGAACCAACGAACCAACGAACCAACGAACCAACGAACCAACGAACCAACGAACCAACGAACCAACGAACCAACGAACCAACGAACCAACGAACCAACGAACCAACGAAACAACGAAACAACGAACCAGCGAACCAACGAACCAACGAACCAACGAACCAACGAACCAACGAACCAACGAACCAACGAACCAACGAACCAAGGAACCAACGAACCAACGAACCAACGAACCAACGAACCAACGAACCAACGAACCAACGAACCAACGAACCAACGAACCAACGAACCAGCGAACAAACGAACAAACGAACAAAGAAAGAAAGAAACAAAGAAACACACGAACCAACGAACCAACGAACCAACGAACCAACGAACCAACGAACCAACGAACCAACGAACCAACGAACCAACGAACCAACGAACCAACGAACCAACGAACCAACGAACCAACGAACCAACGAACCAACGAACCAACGAACCAACGAACCAACGAACCAACGAACCAACGAACCAACGAACCAACGAACCAACGAACCAACGAACCAACGAACCAACGAACCAACGAACCAACGAACCAACGAACCAACGAACCAGCGAACAAACGAACAAACGAACAAAGAAAGAAAGAAACAAAGAAACACACGAACCAACGAACCAACGAACCAACGAACCAACGAACCAACGAACCAACGAACCAACGAACCAACGAACCAACGAACCAACGAACCATCGAACCAACGAACCAACGAACCAACGAACCAACGAACCAACGAACCAACGAACCAACGAACCAACGAACCAACGAACCAACGAACCAACGAACCAACGAACCAACGAACCAACGAACCAACGAACCAACGAACCAACGAACCAACGAACCAACGAACCAACGAACCAACGAACCAACGAACCAACGAACCAACGAACCAACGAACCAACGAACCAACGAACCAACGAACCAACGAACCAACGAACCAACGAACCAACGATCCAGCGAACAAACGAACAAACGAACAAAGAAAGAAAGAAACAAAGAAACACACGAACCAACGAACCAACGAACCAACGAACCAACGAACCAACGAACCAACGAACCAACGAACCAACGAACCAACGAACCAACGAACCAACGAACCAACGAACCAACGAACCAACGAACCAACGAACCAACGAAACAACGAACCAACGAACCAACGAACCAACGAACCAACGAACCAACGAACCAACGAACCCACGAACCAACGAACCAACGAACCAACGAACCAACGAACCAACGAACCAACGAACCAACGAACCAACGAACCAACGAACCAACGAACCAACGAACCAACGAACCAACGAACCAACGAACCAACGAACCAACGAACCAACGAACCAACGAACCAGCGAACAAACGAACAAACGAACAAAGAAAGAAAGAAACAAAGAAACACACGAACCAACGAACCAACGAACCAACGAACCAACGAACCAACGAACCAACGAACCAACGAACCAACGAACCAACGAACCAACGAACCAACGAACCAACGAACCAACGAACCAACGAACCAACGAACCAACGAACCAACGAACCAACGAACCAACGAACCAACGAACCAACGAACCAACGAACCAACGAACCAACGAACCAACGAACCAACGAACCAACGAACCAACGAACCAACGAACCAACGAACCAACGAACCAACGAACCAACGAACCAACGAACCAACGAACCAACGAACCAACGAACCAACGAACCAGCGAACAAACGAACAAACGAACAAAGAAAGAAAGAAACAAAGAAACACACGAACCAACGAACCAACGAACCAACGAACCAACGAACCAACGAACCAACGAACCAACGAACCAACGAACCAACGAACCAACGAACCAACGAACCAACGAACCAACGAACCAACGAACCAACGAACCAACGAACCAACGAACCAACGAACCAACGAACCAACGAACCAGCGAACAAACGAACAAACGAACCAACGAACCAACGAACCAACGAACCAACGAACCAGCGAACAAACGAACAAACGAACAAAGAAAGAAAGAAACAAAGAAACACACGAACCAACGAACCAACGAACCAACGAACCAACGAACCAACGAACCAACGAACCAACGAACCAGCGAACCAACGAACCAACGAACCAACGAACCAACGAACCAACGAACCAACGAACCAACGAAACAACGAACCAACGAACCAACGAACCAACGAACCAGCGAAGCAACGAACCAACGAACCAACGAACCAGCGAACCAACGAACCAACGAACCAACGAACCAACGAACCAACGAACCAACGAACCAACGAACCAACGAACCAACGAACCAACGAACCAACGATCCAACGAACCATCGAACCAACGAACCAACGAACCAACGAACCAACGAACCAACGAACCAACGAACCAACGAACCAACGAACCAACGAACCAACGAACCAACGAACCAACGAACCAACGAACCAACGAACCAACGAACCAACGAACCAACGAACCAACGAACCAACGAACCAACGAACCAACGAACCAACGAACCAACGAACCAACGAACCAACGAACCAACGAACCAACGAACCAGCGAACAAACGAACAATCGAACCTACGAACAAACGAACAAACGAACAAGCGAACCAACGAACCAACGAACCAACGAACCAACGAACCAACGAACCAACGAACCAACGAACCAACGAACCAACGAACCAGCGAACAAACGAACAATCGAACCTACGAACAAACGAACAAACGAACAAGCGAACAAAGAAAGAAAGAAACAAAGAAACAAACGAACCAACGAACCAACGAACCAATGAACCAACGAACCAACGAACCAACGAACCAACGAACCAACGAACCAACGAACCAACGAACCAACGAACCAACGAACCAACGAACCAACGAACCAACGAACCAACGAACCAACGAACCAACGAACCAACGAACCAACGAACCAACGAACCAACGAACCAACGAACCAACGAACCAACGAACCAACGAACCAACGAACCAACGAACCAACGAACCAGCGAACCAACGAACCAACGAACCAACGAACCAACGAACCAACGAACCAACGAACCAACGAACCAACGATCCAACGAACCAACGAACCAACGAACCAACGAACCAACGAACCAACGAACCAACGAACCAACGAACCAACGAACCAACGAACCAACGAACCAACGAACCAACGAACCAACGAACCAACGAACCAACGAACCAACGAACCAACGAACCAACGAACCAACGAACCAACGAACCAACGAACCAACGAACCAACGAACCAACGAACCAACGAACCAACGAACCAACGAACCAACGAACCAACGAACCAACGAACCAGCGAACAAACGAATAAACGAACAAAGAAAGAAAGAAACAAAGAAACACACGAACCAACGAACCAACGAACCAACGAACCAAGGAACCAAGGAACCAAGGAACCAACGAACCAACGAACCAACGAACCAACGAACCAACGAACCAACGAACCAACGAACCAACGAAACAACGAACCAACGAACCAACGAACCAACGAACCAACGAACCAACGAACCAACGAACCAACGAACCAACGAACCAACGAACCAACGAACCAACGAACCAACGAACCAACGAACCAACGAACCAACGAACCAACGAACCAACGAACCAACGAACCAACGAACCAACGAACCAACGAACCAACGATCCAACGAACCAACGAACCAACGAACCCACGAACCAACGAACCAACGAACCAACGAACCAACGAACCAACGAACCAACGAACCAACGAACCAACGAACCAACGAACCAACGAACCAACGAACCAACGAACCAACGAACCAACGAACCAACGAACCAACGAACCAACGAACCAACGAACAGCGAACAAACGAACAAACGAACAAAGAAAGAAAGAAACAAAGAAACACACGAACCAACGAACCAACGAACCAACGAACCAACGAACCAACGAACCAACGAACCAACGAACCAACGAACCAACGAACCAACGAACCAACGAACCAACGAACCAACGAACCAACGAACCAACGAACCAACGAACCAACGAACCAACGAACCAACGAACCAACGAACCAACGAACCAACGAACCAACGAACCAAGGAACCAACGAACCAACGAACCATCGAACCAACGAACCAACGAACCATCGAACCAACGAACCAACGAACCAACGAACCAACGAACCAACGAACCAACGAACCAACGAACCAACGAACCAACGAACCAACGAACCAACGAACCAACGAACCAACGATCCAGCGAACAAACGAACAAACGAACAAAGAAAGAAAGAAACAAAGAAACACATGAACCAACGAACCAACGAACCAACGAACCAACGAACCAACGAACCAACGAACCAACGAACCAACGAACCAACGAACCAACGAACCAACGAACCAACGAACCAACGAACCAACGAACCAACGAACCAACGAACCAACGAACCAGCGAACCAGCGAACAAACGAACAATCGAACCTACGAACAAACGAACAAACGAACAAGCGAACAAAGAAAGAAAGAAACAAAGAAACAAACGAACCAACGAACCAACGAACCAACGAACCAACGAACCAACGAACCAACGAACCAACGAACCAACGAACCAACGAACCAACGAACCAACGAACCAACGAACCAACGAACCAACGAACCAACGAACCAACGAACCAACGAACCAACGAACCAACGAACCAACGAACCAACGAACCAACGAACCAACGAACCAACGAACCAACGAACCAGCGAACAAACGAACAAACGAACAAAGAAAGAAAGAAACAGAGAAACACACGAACCAACGAACCAACGAACCAACGAACCAACGAACCAACGAACCAACGAACCAACGAACCAACGAACCAACGAACCAACGAACCAACGAACCAACGAACCAACGAACCAACGAACCAACGAACCAACGAACCAACGAACCAACGAACCAACGAACCAACGAACCAACGAACCAACGAACCAACGAACCAACGAACCAACGAACCAACGAACCAACGAACCAACGAACCAACGAACCAGCGAACAAACGAATAAACGAACAAAGAAAGAAAGAAACAAAGAAACACACGAACCAACGAACCAACGAACCAACGAACCAAGGAACCAAGGAACCAAGGAACCAAGGAACCAACGAACCAACGAACCAACGAACCAACGAACCAACGAACCAACGAACCAACGAACCAACGAACCAACGAACCAACGAACCAACGAACCAACGAACCAACGAACCAACGAACCAACGAACCAACGAACCAACGAACCAACGAACCAACGAACCAACGAACCAACGAACCAACGAACCAACGAACCAACGATCCAACGAACCAACGAACCAACGAACCCACGAACCAACGAACCAACGAACCAACGAACCAACGAACCAACGAACCAACGAACCAGCGAACCAACGAACCAACGAACCAACGAACCAGCGAACCAACGAACCAACGAACCAACGAACCAACGAACCAACGAACCAACGAACCAACGAACCAACGACCAACGATCCAACGAACCAACGAACCAACGAACCAACGAACCAACGAACCAACGAACCAACGAACCAACGAACCAACGAACCAACGAACCAACGAACCAACGAACCAACGAACCAACGAACCAACGAACCAACGAACCAACGAACCAACGAACCAACGAACCAACGAACCAACGAACCAACGAACCAACGAACCAACGAACCAACGAACCAGCGAACAAACGAATAAACGAACAAAGAAAGAAAGAAACAAAGAAACACACGAACCAACGAACCAACGAACCAACGAACCAAGGAACCAAGGAACCAAGGAACCAAGGAACCAACGAACCAACGAACCAACGAACCAACGAACCAACGAACCAACGAACCAACGAACCAACGAAACAACGAACCAACGAACCAACGAACCAACGAACCAACGAACCAACGAACCAGCGAACCAACGAACCAACGAACCAACGAACCAACGAACCAACGAACCAACGAACCAACGAACCAACGAACCAACGAACCAACGAACCAACGAACCAACGAACCAACGAACCAACGAACCAACGAACCAACGAACCAACGAACCAACGAACCAACGAACCAACGATCCAACGAACCAACGAACCAACGAACCCACGAACCAACGAACCAACGAACCAACGAACCAACGAACCAACGAACCAACGAACCAACGAACCAACGAACCAACGAACCAACGAACCAACGAACCAACGAACCAACGAACCAACGAACCAACGAACCAACGAACCAGCGAACAAACGAACAAACGAACAAAGAAAGAAAGAACAAAGAAACACACGAACCAACGAACCAACGAACCAACGAACCAACGAACCAACGAACCAACGAACCAACGAACCAACGAACCAACGAACCAACGAACCAACGAACCAACGAACCAACGAACCAACGAACCAACGAACCAACGAACCAACGAACCAACGAACCAACGAACCAACGAACCAACGAACCAACGAACCAACGAACCAACGAACCAACGAACCAACGAACCAACGAACCAAGGAACCAACGAACCAACGAACCATCGAACCAACGAACCAACGAACCAACGAACCAACGAACCAACGAACCAACGAACCAACGAACCAACGAACCAACGAACCAACGAACCAACGAACCAACGAACCAACGAACCAACGAACCAACGAACCAACGAACCAACGAACCAACGAACCAACGATCCAGCGAACAAACGAACAAACGAACAAAGAAAGAAAGAAACAAAGAAACACACGAACCAACGAACCAACGAACCAACGAACCAACGAACCAACGAACCAACGAACCAACGAACCAACGAACCAACGAACCAACGAACCAACGAACCAACGAACCAACGAACCAACGAACCAACGAACCAGCGAACCAGCGAACAAACGAACAATCGAACCTACGAACAAACGAACAAACGAACAAGCGAACAAAGAAAGAAAGAAACAAAGAAACAAACGAACCAACGAACCAACGAACCAACGAACCAACGAACCAACGAACCAACGAACCAACGAACCAACGAACCAACGAACCAACGAACCAACGAACCAACGAACCAACGAACCAACGAACCAACGAACCAACGAACCAACGAACCAACGAACCAGCGAACAAACGAACAAACGAACAAAGAAAGAAAGAAACAAAGAAACACACGAACCAACGAACCAACGAACCAACGAACCAACGAACCAACGAACCAACGAACCAACGAACCAACGAACCAACGAACCAACGAACCAACGAACCAACGAACCAACGAACCAACGAACCAACGAACCAACGAACCAACGAACCAACGAACCAACGAACCAACGAACCAACGAACCAACGAACCAACGAACCAACGAACCAACGAACCAACGAACCAACGAAGCAACGAACCAACGAACCAACGAACCAACGAACCAACGAACCAACGAACCAAGGAACCAACGAACCAACGAACCAACGAACCAACGAACCAACGAACCAACGAACCAACGAACCAACGAACCAACGAACCAACGAACCAACGAACCAACGAACCAACGAACCAACGAACCAACGAACCAACGAACCAACGAACCAACGAACCAACGAACCAACGAACCAACGAACCAACGAACCAACGAACCAACGAACCAACGAAACAACGAACCAACGAAACAACGAACCAACGAACCAACGAACCAACGAACCAACGAACCAACGAACCAACGAACCAACGAACCAACGAACCAACGAACCAACGAACCAACGAACCAACGAACCAACGAACCAACGAACCAACGAACCAACGAACCAACGAACCAACGAACCAACGAACCAACGAACCAACGATCCAACGAACCAACGAACCAACGAACCCACGAACCCACGAACCAACGAACCAACGAACCAACGAACCAACGAACCAACGAACCAACGAACCAACGAACCAACGAACCAACGAACCAACGAACCAACGAACCAACGAACCAACGAACCAGCGAACAAACGAACAAACGAACAAAGAAAGAAAGAAACAAAGAAACACACGAACCAACGAACCAACGAACCAACGAACCAACGAACCAACGAACCAACGAACCAACGAACCAACGAACCAACGAACCAACGAACCAACGAACCAACGAACCAACGAACCAACGAACCAACGAACCAACGAACCAACGAACCAACGAACCAACGAACCAACGAACCAAGGAACCAACGAACCAACGAACCATCGAACCAACGAACCAACGAACCAACGAACCAACGAACCAACGAACCAACGAACCAACGAACCAAGGAACCAACGAACCAACGAACCAACGAACCAACGAACCAACGAACCAACGAACCAACGAACCAACGAACCAACGAACCAACGAACCAACGATCCAGCGAACAAACGAACAAACGAACATAGAAAGAAAGAAACAAAGAAACACACGAACCAACGAACAACGAACCAACGAACCAACGAACCAACGAACCAACGAACCAACGAACCAACGAACCAACGAACCAACGAACCAACGAACCAGCGAACCAGCGAACAAACGAACAATCGAACCTACGAACAAACGAACAAACGAACAAGCGAACAAAGAAAGAAAGAAACAAAGAAACAAACGAACCAACGAACCAACGAACCAACGAACCAACGAACCAACGAACCAACGAAACAACGAACCAACGAACCAACGAACCAACGAACCAACGAACCAACGAACCAACGAACCAACGAACCAACGAACCAACGAACCAACGAACCAACGAACCAACGAACCAACGAACCAACGAACCAACGAACCAACGAACCAACGAACCAACGAAGCAACGAACCAACGAACCAACGAACCAACGAACCAACGAACCAACGAACCAAGGAACCAACGAACCAACGAACCAACGAACCAACGAACCAACGAACCAACGAACCAACGAACCAACGAACCAACGAACCAACGAACCAACGAACCAACGAACCAACGAACCAACGAACCAACGAACCAACGAACCAACGAACCAACGAACCAACGAACCAACGAACCAACGAACCAACGAACCAACGAACCAACGAACCAACGAAACAACGAACCAACGAACCAACGAACCAACGAACCAACGAACCAACGAACCAACGAACCAACGAACCAACGAACCAACGAACCAACGAACCAACGAACCAACGAACCAACGAACCAACGAACCAACGAACCAACGAACCAACGAACCAACGAACCAACGAACCAACGAACCAACGAACCAACGAACCAACGAACCAACGAACCAACGAACCAACGAACCAACGAAACAACGAACCAACGAACCAACGAACCAACGAACCAACGAACCAACGAACCAACGAACCAACGAACCAACGAACCAACGAACCAACGAACCAACGAACCAACGAACCAACGAACCAACGAACCAACGAACCAACGAACCAACGAACCAACGAACCAACGAACCAACGAACCAACGAACCAACGATCCAACGAACCAACGAACCAACGAACCCACGAACCAACGAACCAACGAACCAACGAACCAACGAACCAACGAACCAACGAACCAGCGAACCAACGAACCAACGAACCAACGAACCAGCGAACCAACGAACCAACGAACCAACGAACCAACGAACCAACGAACCAACGAACCAACGAACCAACGATCCAACGATCCAACGAACCAACGAACCAACGAACCAACGAACACCAACGAACCAACGAACCAACGAACCAACGAACCAACGAACCAACGAACCAACGAACCAACGAACCAACGAACCAACGAACCAACGAACCAACGAACCAACGAACCAACGAACCAACGAACCAACGAACCAACGAACCAACGAACCAACGAACCAGCGAACAAACGAATAAACGAACAAAGAAAGAAAGAAACAAAGAAACACACGAACCAACGAACCAACGAACCAACGAACCAAGGAACCAAGGAACCAAGGAACCAAGGAACCAACGAACCAACGAACCAACGAACCAACGAACCAACGAACCAACGAACCAACGAACCAACGAAACAACGAACCAACGAACCAACGAACCAACGAACCAACGAACCAACGAACCAGCGAACCAACGAACCAACGAACCAACGAACCAACGAACCAACGAACCAACGAACCAACGAACCAACGAACCAACGAACCAACGAACCAACGAACCAACGAACCAACGAACCAACGAACCAACGATCCAACGAACCAACGAACCAACGAACCCACGAACCAACGAACCAACGAACCAACGAACCAAACGAACCAACGAACCAACGAACCAACGAACCAACGAACCAACGAACCAACGAACCAACGAACCAACGAACCAACGAACCAACGAACCAACGAACCAACGAACCAGCGAACAAACGAACAAACGAACAAAGAAAGAAAGAAACAAAGAAACACACGAACCAACGAACCAACGAACCAACGAACCAACGAACCAACGAACCAACGAACCAACGAACCAACGAACCAACGAACCAACGAACCAACGAACCAACGAACCAACGAACCAACGAACCAACGAACCAACGAACCAACGAACCAACGAACCAACGAACCAACGAACCAACGAACCAACGAACCAACGAACCAAGGAACCAACGAACCAACGAACCATCGAACCAACGAACCAACGAACCAACGAACCAACGAACCAACGAACCAACGAACCAACGAACCAACGAACCAACGAACCAACGAACCAACGAACCAACGAACCAACGAACCAACGAACCAACGAACCAACGAACCAACGAACCAACGAACCAACGATCCAGCGAACAAACGAACAAACGAACAAAGAAAGAAAGAAACAAAGAAACACACGAACCAACGAACCAACGAACCAACGAACCAACGAACCAACGAACCAACGAACCAACGAACCAACGAACCAACGAACCAACGAACCAACGAACCAACGAACCAACGAACCAACGAACCAACGAACCAGCGAACCAGCGAACAAACGAACAATCGAACCTACGAACAAACGAACAAACGAACAAGCGAACAAAGAAAGAAAGAAACAAAGAAACAAACGAACCAACGAACCAACGAACCAACGAACCAACGAACCAACGAACCAACGAACCAACGAACCAACGAACCAACGAACCAACGAACCAACGAACCAACGAACCAACGAACCAACGAACCAACGAACCAACGAACCAACGAACCAACGAACCAGCGGACAAACGAACAAACGAACAAAGAAAGAAAGAAACAAAGAAACACACGAACCAACGAACCAACGAACCAACGAACCAACGAACCAACGAACCAACGAACCAACGAACCAACGAACCAACGAACCAACGAACCAACGAACCAACGAACCAACGAACCAACGAACCAACGAACCAACGAACCAACGAACCAACGAACCAACGAACCAACGAACCAACGAACCAACGAACCAACGAACCAACGAACCAAC
Organism: Andrena cerasifolii; assembly: GCF_050908995.1. Lineage (NCBI taxonomy): Eukaryota > Metazoa > Arthropoda > Insecta > Hymenoptera > Andrenidae > Andrena > Andrena cerasifolii. The sequence goes on from NW_027485842.1 coordinate 11,709, forward strand.
GAACCAACGAACCAACGAACCAACGAACCAACGAAGCAACGAACCAACGAACCAACGAACCAACGAACCAACGAACCAACGAACCAAGGAACCAACGAACCAACGAACCAACGAACCAACGAACCAACGAACCAACGAACCAACGAACCAACGAACCAACGAACCAACGAACCAACGAACCAACGAACCAACGAACCAACGAACCAACGAACCAACGAACCAACGAACCAACGAACCAACGAACCAACGAACCAACGAACCAACGAACCAACGAACCAACGAAACAACGAACCAACGAAACAACGAACCAACGAACCAACGAACCAACGAACCAACGAACCAACGAACCAACGAACCAACGAACCAACGAACCAACGAACCAACGAACCAACGAACCAACGAACCAACGAACCAACGAACCAACGAACCAACGAACCAACGAACCAACGAACCAACGAACCAACGAACCAACGAACCAACGATCCAACGAACCAACGAACCAACGAACCCACGAACCCACGAACCAACGAACCAACGAACCAACGAACCAACGAACCAACGAACCAACGAACCAACGAACCAACGAACCAACGAACCAACGAACCAACGAACCAACGAACCAACGAACCAGCGAACAAACGAACAAACGAACAAAGAAAGAAAGAAACAAAGAAACACACGAACCAACGAACCAACGAACCAACGAACCAACGAACCAACGAACCAACGAACCAACGAACCAACGAACCAACGAACCAACGAACCAACGAACCAACGAACCAACGAACCAAC
>NW_027485842.1:22500-30012 GCF_050908995.1 Andrena cerasifolii
GAACCAACGAACCAACGAACCAGCGAACAAACGAACAAACGAACAAAGAAAGAAGGAAACAAAGAAACACACGAACCAACGAACCAACGAACCAACGAACCAACGAACAAACGAACCAACGAACCAACGAACCAACGAACCAACGAACCAACGAACCAACGAACCAACGAACCAACGAACCAACGAACCAGCGAACAAACGAGCAATCGAACCTACGAACAAACGAACAAACGAACAAGCGAACAAAGAAAGAAAGAAACAAAGAAACAAACGAACCAACGAACCAACGAACCAACGAACCAACGAACCAACGAACCAACGAACCAACGAACCAACGAACCAACGAACCAACGAACCAACGAACCAACGAACCAACGAACCAACGAACCAACGAACCAACGAACCAACGAACCAACGAACCAACGAACCAACGAACCAACGAACCAACGAACCAACGAACCAACGAACCAACGAACCAACGAACCAACGAACCAACGAACCAACGAACCAACGAACCAACGAACCAACGAACCAACGAACCAACGAACCAACGAACCAACGAACCAACGAACCAGCGAACAAACGAACAAACGAACAAAGAAAGAAAGAAACAAAGAAACACACGAACCAACGAACCAACGAACCAACGAACCAACGAACCAACGAACCAACGAACCAACGAACCAACGAACCAACGAACCAGCGAACAAACGAACAATCGAACCTACGAACAAACGCACAAACGAACAAGCGAACCAACGAACCAACGAACCAACGAACCAACGAACCAACGAACCAACGAACCAACGAACCAACGAACCAACGAACCAACGAACCAACGAACCAACGAACCAACGAACCAACGAACCAACGAACCAACGAACCAACGAACCAACGAACCAACGAACCAACGAACCAGCGAACAAACGAACAAACGAACAAAGAAAGAAAGAAACAAAGAAACACACGAAACAACGAACCAACGAACCAACGAACCAACGAACCAACGAACCAACGAACCAACGAACCAACGAACCAACGAACCAACGAACCAACGAACCAACGAACCAACGAACCAGCGAACAAACGAACCAACGAACCAACGAACAAGCGAACAAAGAAAGAAAGAAACAAAGAAACAAACGAACCAACGAACCAACGAACCAACGAACCAACGAACCAACGAACCAACGAACCAACGAACCAACGAACCAACGAACCAACGAACCAACGAACCAACGAACCAACGAACCAACGAACCAACAAACCAACGAACCAACGAACCAACGAACGAACGAACCAACGAACCAACGAACCAACGAACCAACGAACCAGCGAACAAACGAAAAAACGAACCAACGAACAAACGAACAAACGAACAAAGAAAGAAAGAAACAAAGAAACAAACGAACCAACGAACCAACGAACAAACGAACCAACGAACCAACGAACCAACGAACCAACGAACCAACGAACCAACGAACCAACGAACCAACGAACCAACGAACCAACGAACCAACGAACCAACGAACCAACGAACCAACGAACCAACGAACCAACGAACCAACGAACCAACGAACCAACGAACCAACGAACCAACGAACCAACGAACCAACGAACCAACGAACCAACGAACCAACGAACCAGCGAACAAACGAACAAACGAACAAACGAACAAAGAAAGAAACAAACAAAGAAACACACGAACAAACGAACCAACGAACCAACGAACCAACGAACCAACGAACCAACGAACCAACGAACCAACGAACCAACGAACCAACGAACCAACGAACCAACGAACCAACGAACCAGCGAACAAACGAACAATCGAACCTACGAACAAACGAACAAACGAACAAGCGAACAAAGAAAGAAAGAAACAAAGAAACAAACGAACCAACGAACCAACGAACCAATGAACCAACGAACCAACGAACCAACGAACCAACGAACCAACGAACCAACGAACCAACGAACCAACGAACCAACGAACCAACGAACCAACGAACCAACGAACCAACGAACCAACGAACCAACGAACCAACGAACCAACGAACCAACGAACCAACGAACCAACGAACCAGCGAACAAACGAACAATCGAACCTACGAACAAACGAACAAACGAACAAGCGAACAAAGAAAGAAAGAAACAAAGAAACAAACGAACCAACGAACCAACGAACCAACGAACCAACGAACCAACGAACCAACGAACCAACGAACCAACGAACCAACGAACCAACGAACCAACGAACCAACGAACCAACGAACCAACGAACCAACGAACCAACGAACCAACGAACCAACGAACCAACGAACCAACGAACCAACGAACCAACGAACCAACGAACCAACGAACCAACGAACCAACGAACCAACGAACCAACGAACCAACGAACCAACGAACCAACGAACCAGCGAACAAACGAACAAACGAACAAAGAAAGAAGGAAACAAAGAAACACACGAACCAACGAACCAACGAACCAACGAACCAACGAACAAACGAACCAACGAACCAACGAACCAACGAACCAACGAACCAACGAACCAACGAACCAACGAACCAACGAACCAACGAACCAGCGAACAAACGAGCAATCGAACCTACGAACAAACGAACAAACGAACAAGCGAACAAAGAAAGAAAGAAACAAAGAAACAAACGAACCAACGAACCAACGAACCAACGAACCAACGAACCAACGAACCAACGAACCAACGAACCAACGAACCAACGAACCAACGAACCAACGAACCAACGAACCAACGAACCAACGAACCAACGAACCAACGAACCAACGAACCAACGAACCAACGAACCAACGAACCAACGAACCAACGAACAACGAACCAACGAACCAACGAACCAACGAACCAACGAACCAACGAACCAACGAACCAACGAACCAACGAACCAACGAACCAACGAACCAACGAACCAACGAACCAACGAACCAACGAACCAACGAACCAACGAACCAACGAACCAGCGAACAAACGAACAAACGAACAAAGAAAGAAAGAAACAAAGAAACACACGAACCAACGAACCAACGAACCAACGAACCAACGAACCAACGAACCAACGAACCAACGAACCAACGAACCAACGAACCAGCGAACAAACGAACAATCGAACCTACGAACAAACGAACAAACGAACAAGCGAACCAACGAACCAACGAACCAACGAACCAACGAACCAACGAACCAACGAACCAACGAACCAACGAACCAACGAACCAACGAACCAACGAACCAACGAACCAACGAACCAACGAACCAACGAACCAACGAACCAACGAACCAACGAACCAACGAACCAACGAACCAGCGAACAAACGAACAAACGAACAAAGAAAGAAAGAAACAAAGAAACACACGAAACAACGAACCAACGAACCAACGAACCAACGAACCAACGAACCAACGAACCAACGAACCAACGAACCAACGAACCAACGAACCAACGAACCAACGAACCAACGAACCAGCGAACAAACGAAACAACGAACCAACGAACAAGCGAACAAAGAAAGAAAGAAACAAAGAAACAAACGAACCAACGAACCAACGAACCAACGAACCAACGAACCAACGAACCAACGAACCAACGAACCAACGAACCAACGAACTAACGAACCAACGAACCAACGAACCAACGAACCAACGAACCAACGAACCAACGAACCAACGAACCAACGAACCAATGAACCAACGAACCAACGAACCAACGAACCAACGAACCAACGAACGAACGAACCAACGAACCAACGAACCAACGAACCAACGAACCAGCGAACAAACGAAAAAAACGAACCAACGAACAAACGAACAAACGAACAAAGAAAGAAAGAAACAAAGAAACAAACGAAACCAACGAACCAACGAACAAACGAACCAACGAACCAACGAACCAACGACCCAACGAACCAACGAACCAACGAACCAACGAACCAACGAACCAACGAACCAACGAACAACGAACCAACGAACCAACGAACCAACGAACCAACGAACCAACGAACCAACGAACCAACGAACCAACGAACCAACGAACCAACGAACCAACGAACCAACGAACCAACGAACCAACGAACCAACGAACCAACGAACCAACGAACCAACGAACCAACGAACCAACGAACCAACGAACCAACCAACCAACGAACCAACGAACCAACGAACCAACGAACCAGCGAACAAACGAACAAACGAACAAACGAACAAACGAACCAACGGATCAACGAACAAACGAACAAACGAACAAACGAACATAGAAAGAAAGAAACAAAGAAACAAACGAACCAACGAACCAACGAACCAGCGAACCAACGAACCAACGAACCAACGAACCAACGAACCAACGAACCAACGAACCAACGAACCAACGAACCAAGGAACCAAGGAACCAAGGAACAAGGAACCAACGAACCAACGAACCAACGAACCAACGAACCAACGAACTAACGAACCAACGAACCAACGAACCAACGAACCAACGAACCAACGAACCAACGCACCAACGAACCAACGAACCAAACGAACCAACGAACCAACGAACCAACGAACCAACGAACCAACGAACCAACGAACCAACGAACCAACGAACCAACGAACCAGCGAACAAACGAACAAACGAACCAACGAACAAACGAACAAACGAACAAAGAAAGAAAGAAACAAAGAAACAAACGAACCAACGAACCAACGAACAAACGAACCAACGAACCAACGAACCAACGACCCAACGAACCAACGAACCAACGAACCAACGAACCAACGAACCAACGAACCAACCAACCAACGAACCAACGAACCAACGAACCAACGAAACCAACGAACCAACGAACCAACGAACCAACGAACCAACGAACCAACGAACCAGCGAACAAACGAACAAACGAACAAACGAACCAACGGATCAACGAACAAACGAACAAACGAACAAACGAACAAAGAAAGAAAGAAACAAAGAAACAAACGAACCAACGAACCAACGAACCAGCGAACCAACGAACCAACGAACCAACGAACCAACGAACCAACGAACCAACGAACCAAGGAACCAAGGAACCAAGGAACCAAGGAACCAACGAACCAACGAACCAACGAACCAACGAACCAACGAACCAACGAACCAACGAACCAACGAAACAACGAACCAACGAACCAACGAACCAACGAACCAACGAACCAACGAACCAACGAACCAACGAACCAACGAACCAACGAACCAACGAAGCAACGAACCAACGAACCAACGAACCAACGAACCAACGAACCAACGAACCAACGATCCAACGAACCAACGAACCAACGAACCAACGAACCAACGAACCAACGAACCAACGAACCAACGAACCAACGAACCAACGAACCAACGAACCAACGAACCAACGAACCAACGAACCAACGAACCAACGAACCAACGAACCAACGAACCAGCGAACAAACGAACAAACGAACAAAGAAAGAAGGAAACAAAGAAACACACGAACCAACGAACCAACGAACCAACGAACCAACGAACAAACGAACCAACGAACCAACGAACCAACGAACCAACGAACCAACGAACCAACGAACCAACGAACCAACGAACCAACGAACCAGCGAACAAACGAGCAATCGAACCTACGAACAAACGAACAAACGAACAAGCGAACAAAGAAAGAAAGAAACAAAGAAACAAACGAACCAACGAACCAACGAACCAACGAACCAACGAACCAACGAACCAACGAACCAACGAACCAACGAACCAACGAACCAACGAACCAACGAACCAACGAACCAACGAACCAACGAACCAACGAACCAACGAACCAACGAACCAACGAACCAACGAACCAACGAACCAACGAACCAACGAACCAACGAACCAACGAACCAACGAACCAACGAACCAACGAACCAACGAACCAACGAACCAACGAACCAACGAACCAACGAACCAACGAACCAACGAACCAACGAACCAACGAACCAACGAACCAACGAACCAACGAACCAACGAACCAGCGAACAAACGAACAAACGAACAAAGAAAGAAAGAAACAAAGAAACACACGAACCAACGAACCAACGAACCAACGAACCAACGAACCAACGAACCAACGAACCAACGAACCAACGAACCAACGAACCAGCGAACAAACGAACAATCGAACCTACGAACAAACGAACAAACGAACAAGCGAACCAACGAACCAACGAACCAACGAACCAACGAACCAACGAACCAACGAACCAACGAACCAACGAACCAACGAACCAACGAACCAACGAACCAACGAACCAACGAACCAACGAACCAACGAACCAACGAACCAACGAACCAACGAACCAACGAACCAGCGAACAAACGAACAAACGAACAAAGAAAGAAAGAAACAAAGAAACACACGAAACAACGAACCAACGAACCAACGAACCAACGAACCAACGAACCAACGAACCAACGAACCAACGAACCAACGAACCAACGAACCAACGAACCAACGAACCAACGAACCAGCGAACAAACGAAACAACGAACCAACGAACAAGCGAACAAAGAAAGAAAGAAACAAAGAAACAAACGAACCAACGAACCAACGAACCAACGAACCAACGAACCAACGAACCAACGAACCAACGAACCAACGAACCAACGAACTAACGAACCAACGAACCAACGAACCAACGAACCAACGAACCAACGAACCAACGAACCAACGAACCAACGAACCAATGAACCAACGAACCAACGAACCAACGAACCAACGAACCAACGAACGAACGAACCAACGAACCAACGAACCAACGAACCAACGAACCAGCGAACAAACGAAAAAACGAACCAACGAACAAACGAACAAACGAACAAAGAAAGAAAGAAACAAAGAAACAAACGAACCAACGAACCAACGAACAAACGAACCAACGAACCAACGAACCAACGACCCAACGAACCAACGAACCAACGAACCAACGAACCAACGAACCAACGAACCAACGAACCAACGAACCAACGAACCAACGAACCAACGAACCAACGAACCAACGAACCAACCGAAGAACCAACGAACCAACGAACCAACGAACCAACGAACCAACGAACCAACGAACCAACGAACCAACGAACCAACGAACCAACGAACCAACGAACCAACGAACCAACGAACCAACGAACCAACGAACCAACCAACCAACGAACCAACGAACCAACGAACCAACGAACCAGCGAACAAACGAACAAACGAACAAACGAACAAACGAACCAACGGATCAACGAACAAACGAACAAACGAACAAACGAACAAAGAAAGAAAGAAACAAAGAAACAAACGAACCAACGAACCAACGAACCAGCGAACCAACGAACCAACGAACCAACGAACCAACGAACCAACGAACCAACGAACCAACGAACCAACGAACCAAGGAACCAAGGAACCAAGGAACCAAGGAACCAACGAACCAACGAACCAACGAACCAACGAACCAACGAACTAACGAA
>NW_027485843.1:0-30006 GCF_050908995.1 Andrena cerasifolii
CTAGTAAATCGAGTAAAACTAGTAAAACGAGTAAAACTAGTAAATCGAGTAAAACTAGTAAAACGAGTAAAACTAGTAAAACGAGTAAAACGAGTAAAACGAGTAAAACGAGTAAAACGAGTAAAACGAGTAAAACGAGTAAAACGAGTAAAACGAGTAAAACGAGTAAAACGAGTAAAACGAGTAAAACGAGTAAAACGAGTAAAACGAGTAAAACGAGTAAAACGAGTAAAACGAGTAAAACGAGTAAAACGAGTAAAACGAGTAAAACGAGTAAAACGAGTAAAACTAGTAAAACGAGTAAAACGAGTAAAACGAGTAAAACGAGTAAGACGAGTAAGACGAGTAAGACGAGTAAGACGAGTAAGACGAGTAAGACGAGTAAGACGAGTAAGACGAGTAAAACGAGTAAAACGAGTAAAACGAGTAAAACGAGTAAAACGAGTAAAACGAGTAAAACGAGTAAAACGAGTAAAACGAGTAAAACGAGTAAAACGAGTAAAACGAGTAAAACGAGTAAAACGAGTAAAACGAGTAAAACGAGTAAAACGAGTAAAACGAGTAAAACGAGTAAAACGAGTAAAACGAGTATTACGAGTAAAACGAGTAAAACGAGTAAAACGAGTATTACGAGTAAAACGAGTAAAACGAGTAAAACGAGTAAAACGAGTAAAACGAGTAAAACGTGTAAAACGAGTAAAACCAGTAAAACGAGTAAAACGAGTAAAACCAGTAAAACGAGTAAAACGAGTAAAACTAGTAAAACGAGTAAAACGAGTAAAACGAGTAAAACGAGTAAAACTAGTAAAACGAGTAAAACGAGTAAAACGAGTAAAACGAGTAAAACTAGTAAAACGAGTAAAACGAGTAAAACGAGTAAAACGAGTAAAACGAGTAAAACGAGTAAACGAGTAAAACGAGTAAAACTAGTAAAACGAGTAAATCGAGTAAAACGAGTAAAACGAGTAAAACGAGTAAAACGAGTAAAACGAGTAAAACGAGTAAAACGAGTAAAACGAGTAAAACGAGTAAAACGAGTAAAACGAGTAAAACGAGTAAAACGAGTAAAACGAGTAAAACGAGTAAAACGAGTAAAACGAGTAAAACGAGTAAAACGAGTAAAACGAGTAAAACGAGTAAAACGAGTAAGACGAGTAAAACGAGTAAGACGAGTAAAACGAGTAAGACGAGTAAAACGAGTAATACGAGTAATACGAGTAAAACGAGTAAAACGAGTAAAACGAGTAAAACGTGTAAAACGAGTAAAACGAGTAAAACGAGTACAACGAGTAAAACGAGTAAAACGAGTAAAACGAGTAAAACGAGTAAAACGAGTAAAACGAGTAAAACTAGTAAAACGAGTAAAACGAGTAAAACGAGTAAAACGAGTAAAACGAGTAAAACGAGTAAAACGAGTAAAACGAGTAAAACGAGTAAAACGAGTAAAACGAGTAAAACGAGTAAAACGAGTAAAACGAGTAAAACGAGTAAAACTAGTAAAACTAGTAAAACGAGTAAAACGAGTAAAACGAGTAAAACGAGTAAAACGAGTAAAACGAGTAAAACTAGTTAAACGAGTAAAACGAGTAAAACGAGTAAAACGAGTAAAACGAGTAAAACGAGTAAAACGAGTAAAACGAGTAAAACGAGTAAAACTAGTAAATCGAGTAAAACTAGTAAAACGAGTAAAACTAGTAAATCGAGTAAAACTAGTAAAACGAGTAAAACTAGTAAAACGAGTAAAACGAGTAAAACGAGTAAATCGAGTAAAACGAGTAAAACGAGTAAAACGAGTAAAACGAGTAAAACGAGTAAAACGAGTAAAACGAGTAAAACGAGTAAAACGAGTAAAACGAGTAAAACGAGTAAAACGAGTAAAACGAGTAAAACGAGTAAAACGAGTAAAACGAGTAAAACGAGTAAAACGAGTAAAACGAGTAAAACGAGTAAAACGAGTAAAACGAGTAAAACGAGTAAAACGAGTAAAACGAGTAAAACGAGTAAAACGAGTAAAACGAGTAAGACGAGTAAGACGAGTAAGACGAGTAAAACGAGTAAAACGAGTAAAACGAGTAAAACGAGTAAAACGAGTAAAACGAGTAAAACGAGTAAAACGAGTAAAACGAGTAAAACGAGTAAAACGAGTAAAACGAGTAAAACGAGTAATACGAGTAAAACGAGTAAAACGAGTAAAACGAGTAAAACGTGTAAAACAAGTAAAACGAGTAAAACGAGTAAAACGAGTAAAACGAGTAAAACGAGTAAAACGAGTAAAACGAGTAAAACGAGTAAAACTAGTAAAACGAGTAAAACGAGTAAAACGAGGAAAACGAGTAAAACGAGTAAAACGAGTAAAACGAGTAAAACGAGTAAAACGAGTAAAACGAGTAAAATTAGTAAAACTAGTAAAACGAGTAAAACGAGTAAAACGAGTAAAACGAGTAAAACGAGTAAAACGAGTAAAACGAGTAAAACTAGTTAAACGAGTAAAACAAGTAAAACGAGTAAAACGAGTAATACGAGTAAAACGAGTAAAACGAGTAAAACGAGTAAAACGAGTAAAACGAGTAAAACGAGTAAAACGAGTAAAACGAGTAAAACGAGTAAAACGAGTAAAACGAGTAAAACGAGTAAAACGAGTAAAACGAGTAAAACGAGTAAAACGAGTAATACGAGTAAAACGAATAAAACGAGTAAAACGAATAAAACGAGTAAAACGAGTAAAACGAGTAAAACGAGTAAAACGAGTAAAACGAGTAAAACGAGTAAAACGAGTAAAACGAGTAAAACGAGTAAAACGAGTAAAACGAGTAAAACGAGTAAAACGAGTAAAACTAGTAAAACTAGTAAAACGAGTAAATCGAGTAAAACGAGTAAATCGAGTAAAACGAGTAAAACGAGTAAAACGAGTAAAACGAGTAAAACGAGTAAAACGAGTAAAACTAGTAAAACGAGTAAAACGAGTAAAACGAGTAAAACGAGTAAAACGAGTAAAACGAGTAAAACGAGTAAAACGAGTAAAACGAGTAAAACGAGTAAAACGAGTAAAACGAGTAAAACGAGTAAAACGAGTAAAACGAGTAAAACGAGTAAAACGAGTAAAACGAGTAAAACGAGTAAAACGAGTAAAACGAGTAAAACGAGTAAGACGAGTAAAACGAGTAAGACGAGTAAAACGAGTAATACGAGTAATACGAGTAAAACGAGTAAAACGAGTAAAACGAGTAAAACGTGTAAAACGAGTAAAACGAGTAAAACGAGTACAACGAGTAAAACGAGTAAAACGAGTAAAACGAGTAAAACGAGTAAAACGAGTAAAACGAGTAAAACTAGTAAAACGAGTAAAACGAGTAAAACGAGTAAAACGAGTAAAACGAGTAAAACGAGTAAAACGAGTAAAACGAGTAAAACGAGTAAAACGAGTAAAACGAGTAAAACGAGTAAAACTAGTAAAACTAGTAAAACGAGTAAAACGAGTAAAACGAGTAAAACGAGTAAAACGAGTAAAACGAGTAAAACTAGTTAAACGAGTAAAACGAGTAAAACGAGTAAAACGAGTAAAACGAGTAAAACGAGTAAAACGAGTAAAACGAGTAAAACGAGTAAAACGAGTAAAACGAGTAAAACTAGTAAATCGAGTAAAACTAGTAAAACGAGTAAAACTAGTAAATCGAGTAAAACTAGTAAAACGAGTAAAACTAGTAAAACGAGTAAAACGAGTAAAACGAGTAAATCGAGTAAAACGAGTAAAACGAGTAAAACGAGTAAAACGAGTAAAACGAGTAAAACGAGTAAAACGAGTAAAACGAGTAAAACGAGTAAAACGAGTAAAACGAGTAAAACGAGTAAAACGAGTAAAACGAGTAAAACGAGTAAAACGAGTAAAACGAGTAAAACGAGTAAAACGAGTAAAACGAGTAAAACGAGTAAAACGAGTAAAACGAGTAAAACGAGTAAAACGAGTAAAACGAGTAAAACGAGTAAAACGAGTAAAACGAGTAAAACGAGTAAGACGAGTAAGACGAGTAAGACGAGTAAAACGAGTAAAACGAGTAAAACGAGTAAAACGAGTAAAACGAGTAAAACGAGTAAAACGAGTAAAACGAGTAAAACGAGTAAAACGAGTAAAACGAGTAAAACGAGTAAAACGAGTAAAACGAGTAAAACGAGTAATACGAGTAAAACGAGTAAAACGAGTAAAACGAGTAAAACGTGTAAAACGAGTAAAACGAGTAAAACGAGTAAAACGAGTAAAACGAGTAAAACGAGTAAAACGAGTAAAACGAGTAAAACGAGTAAAACGAGTAAAACTAGTAAAACGAGTAAAACGAGTAAAACGAGGAAAACGAGTAAAACGAGTAAAACGAGTAAAACGAGTAAAACGAGTAAAACGAGTAAAACGAGTAAACCGAGTAAAATTAGTAAAACTAGTAAAACGAGTAAAACGAGTAAAACGAGTAAAACGAGTAAAACGAGTAAAACGAGTAAAACGAGTAAAACTAGTTAAACGAGTAAAACGAGTAAAACGAGTAAAACGAGTAATACGAGTAAAACGAGTAAAACGAGTAAAACGAGTAAAACGAGTAAAACGAGTAAAACGAGTAAAACGAGTAAAACGAGTAAAACGAGTAAAACGAGTAAAACGAGTAAAACGAGTAAAACGAGTAAAACGAGTAAAACGAGTAAAACGAGTAAAACGAGTAAAACGAGTAATACGAGTAAAACGAATAAAACGAGTAAAACGAATAAAACGAGTAAAACGAGTAAAACGAGTAAAACGAGTAAAACGAGTAAAACGAGTAAAACGAGTAAAACGAGTAAAACGAGTAAAACGAGTAAAACGAGTAAAACGAGTAAAACGAGTAAAACGAGTAAAACGAGTAAAACGAGTAAAACGAGTAAAACTAGTAAAACTAGTAAAACGAGTAAATCGAGTAAAACGAGTAAATCGAGTAAAACGAGTAAAACGAGTAAAACGAGTAAAACTAGTAAAACGAGTAAAACGAGTAAAACGAGTAAAACGAGTAAAACTAGTTAAACGAGTAAAACGAGTAAAACGAGTAAAACGAGTAATACGAGTAAAACGAGTAATACGAGTAAAACGAGTAAAACGAGTAAAACGAGTAAAACGAGTAAAACGAGTAAAACGAGTAAAACGAGTAAAACGAGTAAAACGAGTAAAACGAGTAAAACGAGTAAAACTAGTAAAACGAGTAAAACTAGTAAAACGAGTAAAACTAGTAAAACGAGTAAAACGAGTAAAACGAGTAAAACGAGTAAAACGAGTAAAACGAGTAAAACGAGTAAAACGAGTAAAACGAGTAAAACGAGTAAAACGAGTAAGACGAGTAAGACGAGTAAAACGAGTAAAACGAGTAAAACGAGTAAAACGAGTAAAACGAGTAAAACGAGTAAAACGAGTAAAACGAGTAATACGAGTAAAACGAGTAAAACGAGTAAAACTAGTAAAACGAGTAAAACGAGTAAAACGAGTAAAACGAGTAAAACGAGTAAAACGAGTAAAACGAGTAAAACGAGTAAAACGAGTAAAACGAGTAAAACGAGTAAAACGAGTAAAACGAGTAAAACGAGTAAAACGAGTAAAACGAGTAAAACGAGTAAAACGAGTAAAACGAGTAAAACGAGTAAAACGAGTAAAACGAGTAAAACGAGTAAAACGAGTAAAACGAGTAAAACGAGTAAAACGAGTAAAACGAGTAAAACGAGTAAAACGAGTAAAACGAGTAAAACGAGTAAAACGAGTAAAACGAGTAAAACGAGTAAAACGAGTAAAACGAGTAAAACGAGTAATACGAGTAAAACGAGTAAAACGAGTAAAACGAGTAAAACGAGTAAAACGAGTAAAACGAGTAAAACTAGTAAAACTAGTAAAACGAGTAAATCGAGTAAAACGAGTAAATCGAGTAAAACGAGTAAAACGAGTAAAACGAGTAAAACGAGTAAAACGAGTAAAACTAGTAAAACTAGTAAAACGAGTAAAACGAGTAAAACGAGTAAAACGAGTAAAACTAGTTAAACGAGTAAAACGAGTAAAACGAGTAATACGAGTAAAAGGAGTAAAACGAGTAAAACGAGTAAAACGAGTAAAACGAGTAAAACGAGTAAAACGAGTAAAACTAGTAAAACGAGTAAAACTAGTAAAACGAGTAAATCGAGTAAATCGAGTAAATCGAGTAAAACGAGTAAATCGAGTAAAACTAGTAAAACGAGTAAAACGAGTAAAACGAGTAAAACGAGTAAAACGAGTAAAACGAGTAAAACGAATAAAACTAGTAAAACGAGTAAAACGAGTAAAACGAGTAAAACGAGTAAAACGAGTAAAACGAGTAAAACGAGTAAAACGAGTAAAACGAGTAAAACGAGTAAAACGAGTAAAACGAGTAACACGAGTAAAACGAGTAAAACGAGTAAAACGAGTAAAACGAGTAAAACGAGTAAAACGAGTAAAACGAGTAAAACGAGTAAAACGAGTAAAACGAGTAAAACGAGTAAAACGAGTAAAACGAGTAAAACGAGTAAAACGAGTAAAACGAGTAAAACGAGTAAAACGAGTAAAACGAGTAAAACGAGTAAAACGAGTAAAACGAGTAAAACGAGTAAAACGAGTAAAACGAGTAAAACGAGTAAAACGAGTAAAACGAGTAAATCGAGTAAATCTAGTAAAACGAGTAAAACGAGTAAAACGAGTAAAACGAGTAAAACGAGTAAAACGAGTGAAACGAGTAAAACGAGTAAAACGAGTAATACGAGTAAAACGAGTAAAACGAGTAAAACGAGTAAAACGAGTAAAACGAGTAAAACGAGTAAAACGAGTGAAACGAGTAAAACGAGTAAAACGAGTAATACGAGTAAAACGAGTAAAACGAGTAAAACGAGTAAAACGAGTAAAACGAGTAAAACGAGTAAAACGAGTAAAACGAGTAAAACGAGTAAAACGAGTAAAACGAGTAAAACGAGTAAAACGAGTAAAACGAGTAAAACGAGTAAAACGAGTAAAACGAGTAAAACGAGTAAAACGAGTAAAACGAGTAAAACGAGTAAAACGAGTAAAACGAGTAAAACGAGTAAAACTAGTAAAACTAGTAAAACGAGTAAAACGAGTAAAACGAGTAAAACGAGTAAAACGAGTAAAACGAGTAAAACTAGTTAAACGAGTAAAACGAGTAAAACGAGTAAAACGAGTAATACGAGTAAAAGGAGTAAAACGAGTAATACGAGTAAAACGAGTAAAACGAGTAAAACGAGTAAAACGAGTAAAACGAGTAAAACGAGTAAAACGAGTAAAACGAGTAAAACGAGTAAAACGAGTAAAACGAGTAAAACGAGTAAAACGAGTAAAACGAGTAAGACGAGTAAGACGAGTAAGACGAGTAAGACGAGTAAAACGAGTAAAACGAGTAAAACGAGTAAAACGAGTAAAACGAGTAAAACGAGTAAAACGAGTAAAACGAGTAAAACGAGTAAAACGAGTAAAACGAGTAAAACGAGTAAAACGAGTAAAACGAGTAAAACGAGTAAAACGAGTAAAACGAGTAAAACGAGTAAAACGAGTAAAACGAGTAAAACGAGTAAAACGAGTAAAACGAGTAAAACGAGTAAAACGAGTAATACGAGTAAAACGAGTAAAACGAGTAAAACGAGTAAAACGTGTAAAACGAGTAAAACGAGTAAAACGAGTAAAACGAGTAAAACGAGTAAAACGAGTAAAACGAGTAAAACGAGTAAAACGAGTAAAACGAGTAAAACTAGTAAAACGAGTAAAACGAGTAAAACGAGGAAAACGAGTAAAACGAGTAAAACGAGTAAAACGAGTAAAACGAGTAAAACGAGTAAAATTAGTAAAATTAGTAAAACTAGTAAAACGAGTAAAACGAGTAAAACGAGTAAAACGAGTAAAACGAGTAAAACGAGTAAAACGAGTAAAACTAGTAAAACTAGTTAAACGAGTAAAACGAGTAAAACGAGTAAAACGAGTAATACGAGTAAAACGAGTAAAACGAGTAAAACGAGTAAAACGAGTAAAACGAGTAAAACGAGTAAAACGAGTAAAACGAGTAAAACGAGTAAAACGAGTAAAACGAGTAAAACGAGTAAAACGAGTAAAACGAGTAAAACGAGTAAAACGAGTAAAACGAGTAATACGAGTAAAACGAATAAAGCGAGTAAAACTAGTAAAACTAGTAAATCGAGTAAAACTAGTAAAACGAGTAAAACGAGTAAAACGAGTAAAACGAGTAAAACGAGTAAAACGAGTAAAACGAGTAAAACGAGTAAAACGAGTAAAACGAGTAAAACGAGTAAAACGAGTAAAACGAGTAAAACGAGTAAAACGAGTAAAACGAGTAAAACGAGTAAAACGAGTAAAACTAGTTAAACGAGTAAAACGAGTAATACGAGTAAAACTAGTAAAACTAGTAAAACTAGTAAAACTGGTAAAACGAGTAAATCGAGTAAAACGAGTAAAACGAGTAAATCGAGTAAAACGAGTAAAACGAGTAAAACGAGTAAAACGAGTAAAACGAGTAAAACGAGTAAAACGAGTAAAACGAGTAAAACGAGTAAAACGAGTAAAACGAGTAAAACGAGTAAAACGAGTAAAACGAGTAAAACGAGTAAAAAGAGTAAAACGAGTAAAACGAGTAAAACGAGTAAAACGAGTAAAACGAATAAAACTAGTAAAACGAGTAAAACGAGTAAAACGAGTAAAACGAGTAAAACGAGTAAAACGAGTAAAACGAGTAAAACGAGTAAAACGAGCAATACGAGTAAAACGAATAAAACGAGTAAAACGAATAAAACGAATAAAACGAGTAATACGAGTAAAACGAGTAAAACGAGTAAAACGAGTAAAACTAGTAAAACTAGTAAAATTAGTAAAACGAGTAAAACGAGTAAAACGAGTAAAACGAGTAAAACGAGTAAAACGAGTAAAACGAGTAAAACGAGTAAAACGAGTAAAACTAGTTAAACGAGTAAAACGAGTAAAACGATTAATACGAGTAATACGAGTAAAAGGAGTAAAACGAGTAATACGAGTAAAACGAGTAAAACGAGTAAAACGAGTAAAACGAGTAAAACGAGTAAAACGAGTAAAACGAGTAAAACGAGTAAAACGAGTAAAACGAGTAATACGAGTAAAACGAGTAAAACGAGTAAAACGAGAAAATCAATAAAACGAGTAAAACGAGTAAAACGAGTAAAACGAGTAAAACGAGTAAAACGAGTAAAACGAGTAAAACGAGTAAAACGAGTAAAACGAGTAAAACGAGTAAAACGAGTAATACGAGTAAAACGAGTAAAACGAGTAAAACGAGTAAAACGAGTAAAACGAGTAAAACGAGTAAAACGAGTAAAACGAGTAAAACGAGTAAAACGAGTAAAACGAGTAAAACGAGTAAAACGAGTAAAACGAGTAAAACGAGTGAAACTAGTAAAACGAGTAAAACGAGTAAAACGAGTAAAACGAGTAAAACGAGTAAAACGAGTAAAACGAGTAAAACGAGTAAAACGAGTAAAACGAGTAAAACTAGTAAAACGAGTAAAACGAGTAAATCTAGTAAAACTAGTAAAACTAGTAAATCGAGTAAAACTAGTAAAACGAGTAAAACGAGTAAAGCGAGTAAAGCGAGTAAAACTAGTAAAACTAGTAAATCGAGTAAAACTAGTAAAACGAGTAAAACGAGTAAAACGAGTAAAACGAGTAAAACGAGTAAAACGAGTAAAACGAGTAAAACGAGTAAAACGAGTAAAACGAGTAAAACGAGTAAAACGAGTAAAACGAGTAAAACGAGTAAAACGAGTAAAACGAGTAAAACGAGTAAAACGAGTAAAACGAGTAAAACGAGTAAAACGAGTAAAACGAGTAAAACGAGTAAAACGAGTAAAACTAGTTAAACGAGTAAAACGAGTAATACGAGTAAAACTAGTAAAACTAGTAAAACTAGTAAAACTGGTAAAACGAGTAAATCGAGTAAATCGAGTAAAACGAGTAAAACGAGTAAAACGAGTAAAACGAGTAAAACGAGTAAAACGAGTAAAACGAGTAAAACGAGTAAAACGAGTAAAACGAGTAAATCTAGTAAAACTAGTAAAACTAGTAAATCGAGTAAAACTAGTAAAACGAGTAAAACGAGTAAAGCGAGTAAAGCGAGTAAAACTAGTAAAACTAGTAAATCGAGTAAAACTAGTAAAACGAGTAAAACAAGTAAAACGAGTAAAACGAGTAAAACGAGTAAAACGAGTAAAACGAGTAAAACGAGTAAAACGAGTAAAACGAGTAAAACGAGTAAAACGAGTAAAACGAGTAAAACGAGTAAAACGAGTAAAACGAGTAAAACGAGTAAAACGAGTAAAACGAGTAAAACGAGTAAAACGAGTAAAACGAGTAAAACGAGTAAAACGAGTAAAACGAGTAAAACGAGTAAAACGAGTAAAACGAGTAAAACGAGTAAAACGAGTAAAACGAGTAAAACGAGTAAAACGAGTAAAACTAGTTAAACGAGTAAAACGAGTAATACGAGTAAAACTAGTAAAACTAGTAAAACTAGTAAAACTGGTAAAACGAGTAAATCGAGTAAAACGAGTAAAACGAGTAAATCGAGTAAAACGAGTAAAACGAGTAAAACGAGTAAAACGAGTAAAACGAGTAAAACGAGTAAAACGAGTAAAACGAGTAAAACGAGTAAAACGAGTAAAACGAGTAAATCGAGTAAAACGAGTAAAACGAGTAAAACGAGTAAAACGAGTAAAACGAGTAAAACGAGTAAAACGAGTAAAACGAGTAAAACGAGTAAAACGAATAAAACTAGTAAAACGAGTAAAACGAGTAAAACGAGTAAAACGAGTAAAACGAGTAAAACGAGTAAAACGAGTAAAACGAGTAAAACGAGTAAAACGAGCAATACGAGTACAACGAAAAGGAATAAACGAGTAAAACGAATAAAACGAATAAAACGAGTAATACGAGTAAAACGAGTAAAACGAGTAAAACGAGTAAAACTAGTAAAACTAGTAAAATTAGTAAAACGAGTAAAACGAGTAAAACGAGTAAAACGAGTAAAACGAGTAAAACGAGTAAAACGAGTAAAACGAGTAAAACGAGTAAAACGAGTAAAACGAGTAAAACGAGTAAAACGAGTAAAACGAGTAAAACTAGTTAAACGAGTAAAACGAGTAAAACGATTAATACGAGTAAAAGGAGTAAAACGAGTAATACGAGTAAAACGAGTAAAACGAGTAAAACGAGTAAAACGAGTAAAACGAGTAAAACGAGTAAAACGAGTAATACGAGTAAAACGAGTAAAACGAGAAAACCAATAAAACGAGTAAAACGAGTAAAACGAGTAAAACGAGTAAAACGAGTAAAACGAGTAAAACGAGTAAAACGAGTAAAACGAGTAAAACGAGTAAACGAGTAAAACGAGTAAAACGAGTAAAACGAGTAAAACGAGTAAAACGAGTAAAACGAGTAAAACGAGTAAAACGATAAAACGAGTAAAACTAGTAAAACGAGTATATCGAGTAAAACGAGTAAAACGAGTAAAACGAGTAAAACGAGTAAAACGAGTAAAACGAGTAAAACGAGTAAAACGAGTAAAACGAGTAAAACGAGTAAAACGAGTAAAACGAGTAAAACGAGTAAAACGAGTAAAACGAGTAAAACGAGTAAAACGAGTAAAACGAGTAAAACGAGTAAAACGAGTAAAACTAGTAAAACGAGTAAATCGAGTAAAACGAGTAAAACGAGTAAAACGAGTAAAACGAGTAAAACGAGTAAAACGAGTAAAACGAGTAAAACGAGTAAAACGAGTAAAACGAGTAAAACGAGTAAAACGAGTAAAACGAGTAAAACGA
Organism: Andrena cerasifolii; assembly: GCF_050908995.1. Lineage (NCBI taxonomy): Eukaryota > Metazoa > Arthropoda > Insecta > Hymenoptera > Andrenidae > Andrena > Andrena cerasifolii. The sequence continues at coordinate 11,875 of NW_027485843.1, forward strand.
GTAAAACGAGTAAAACGAGTAAAACGAGTAAAACGAGTAAAACTAGTTAAACGAGTAAAACGAGTAAAACGATTAATACGAGTAATACGAGTAAAAGGAGTAAAACGAGTAATACGAGTAAAACGAGTAAAACGAGTAAAACGAGTAAAACGAGTAAAACGAGTAAAACGAGTAAAACGAGTAAAACGAGTAAAACGATTAATACGAGTAAAACGAGTAAAACGAGTAAAACGAGAAAACCAATAAAACGAGTAAAACGAGTAAAACGAGTAAAACGAGTAAAACGAGTAAAACGAGTAAAACGAGTAAAACGAGTAAAACGAGTAAAGCGAGTAAAACGAGTAAAACGAGTAAAACGAGTAAAACGAGTAAAACGAGTAAAACGAGTAAAACGAGTAAAACGAGTAAAACGAGTAAAACGAGTAAAACGAGTAAAACGAGTAAAACGAGTAAAACGAGTAAAACGAGTAAAACGAGTAAAACGAGTAAAACGAGTAAAACGAGTAAATCGAGTAAAACGAGTGAAACGAGTAAAACGAGTAAAACGAGTAAAACGAGTAAAACGAGTAAAACGAGTAAAACGAGTAAAACGAGTAAAACGAGTAAAACGAGTAAAACGAGTAAAACGAGTAAAACGAGTAAAACGAGTAAAACGAGTAAAGCGAGTAAAACGAGTAAAACGAGTAAAACGAGCAAAACGAGTAAAACGAGTAAAACGAGTAAAACTAGTAAAACGAGTAAAACGAGTAAAACGAGTAAAACGAGTAAAACGAGTAAAACTAGTAAATCGAGTAAAACGAGTAAATCGAGTAAAACGAGTAAATCGAGTAAAACGAGTAAAACGAGTAAAACGAGTAAAACGAGTAAAACGAGTAAAACGAGTAAAACGAGTAAAACGAGTAAAACGAGTAAAACGAGTAAAACGAGTAAATCTAGTAAAACTAGTAAAACTAGTAAATCGAGTAAAACTAGTAAAACGAGTAAAACGAGTAAAGCGAGTAAAGCGAGTAAAACTAGTAAAACTAGTAAAACTAGTAAAACTAGTAAATCGAGTAAAACTAGTAAAACGAGTAAAACGAGTAAAACGAGTAAAACGAGTAAAACGAGTAAAACGAGTAAAACGAGTAAAACGAGTAAAACGAGTAAAACGAGTAAAACGAGTAAAACGAGTAAAACGAGTAAAACGAGTAAAACGAGTAAAACGAGTAAAACGAGTAAAACGAGTAAAACGAGTAAAACGAATAAAACTAGTAGAACGAGTAAAACGAGTAAAACGAGTAAAACGAGTAAAACGAGTAAAACGAGTAAAACGAGTAAAACGAGTAAAACGAGTAAAACGAGTAAAACGAGTAAAACGAGCAATACGAGTAAAACGAATAAAACGAGTAAAACGAATAAAACGAATAAAACGAGTAATACGAGTAAAACGAGTAAAACGAGTAAAACGAGTAAAACTAGTAAAACTAGTAAAATTAGTAAAACGAGTAAAACGAGTAAAACGAGTAAAACGAGTAAAACGAGTAAAACGAGTAAAACGAGTAAAACGAGTAAAACGAGTAAAACGAGTAAAACGAGTAAAACGAGTAAAACGAGTAAAACGAGTAAAACTAGTTAAACGAGTAAAACGAGTAAAACGATTAATACGAGTAAAAGGAGTAAAACGAGTAATACGAGTAAAACGAGTAAAACGAGTAAAACGAGTAAAACGAGTAAAACGAGTAAAACGAGTAAAACGAGTAAAACGAGTAAAACGAGTAATACGAGTAAAACGAGTAAAACGAGAAAACCAATAAAACGAGTAAAACGAGTAAAACGAGTAAAACGAGTAAAACGAGTAAAACGAGTAAAACGAGTAAAACGAGTAAAACGAGTAAAACGAGTAAAACGAGTAAAACGAGTAAAACGAGTAAAACGATAAAACGAGTAAAACTAGTAAAACGAGTATATCGAGTAAAACGAGTAAAACGAGTAAAACGAGTAAAACGAGTAAAACGAGTAAAACGAGTAAAACGAGTAAAACGAGTAAAACGAGTAAAACGAGTAAAACGAGTAAAACGAGTAAAACGAGTAAAACGAGTAAAACGAGTAAAACGAGTAAAACGAGTAAAACGAGTAAAACGAGTAAAACGAGTAAAACGAGTAAAACTAGTAAAACGAGTAAATCGAGTAAAACGAGTAAATCGAGTAAAACGAGTAAAACGAGTAAAACGAGTAAAACGAGTAAAACGAGTAAAACGAGTAAAACGAGTAAAACGAGTAAAACGAGTAAAACGAGTAAAACGAGTAAAACGAGTAAAACGAGTAAAACGAGTAAAACGAGTAAAACGAGTAAAACGAGTAAAACGAGTAAAACGAGTAAAACGAGTAAAACGAGTAAAACGAGTAAAACTAGTAAAACGAGTAAAACGAGTAAAACGAGTAAAACGAGTAAAACGAGTAAAACGAGTAAAACGAGTAAAACGAGTAAAACTAGTTAAACGAGTAAAACGAGTAAAACGATTAATACGAGTAATACGAGTAAAAGGAGTAAAACGAGTAATACGAGTAAAACGAGTAAAACGAGTAAAACGAGTAAAACGAGTAAAACGAGTAAAACGAGTAAAACGAGTAAAACGAGTAAAACGAGTAATACGAGTAAAACGAGTAAAACGAGTAAAACGAGAAAACCAATAAAACGAGTAAAACGAGTAAAACGAGTAAAACGAGTAAAACGAGTAAAACGAGTAAAACGAGTAAAACGAGTAAAACGAGTAAAACGAGTAAAACGAGTAAAACGAGTAATACGAGTAAAACGAGTAAAACGAGTAAAACGAGTAAAACGAGTAAAACGAGTAAACGAGTAAAACGAGTAAAACGAGTAAAACGAGTAAATCGAGTAAAACGAGTAAAACGAGTAAAACGAGTAAAACGAGTAAAACGAGTAAAACGAGTAAAACGAGTAAAACGAGTAAAACGAGTAAAACGAGTAAAACGAGTAAAACGAGTAAAACGAGTAAAACGAGTAAAACGAGTAAAACGAGTAAAACGAGTAAAACGAGTAAAACTAGTAAAACGAGTAAAGCGAGTAAAGCGAGTAAAACTAGTAAAACTAGTAAATCGAGTAAAACTAGTAAAACGAGTAAAACGAGTAAAACGAGTAAAACGAGTAAAACGAGTAAAGCGAGGAAAACGAGTAAAACGAGTAAAACGAGCAAAACGAGTAAAACGAGTAAAACGAGTTAAACTAGTAAAACGAGTAAAACGAGTAAAACGAGTAAAACGAGTAAAACGAGTAAAACGAGTAAAACTAGTAAATCGAGTAAAACGAGTAAATCGAGTAAAACGAGTAAATCGAGTAAAACGAGTAAAACGAGTAAAACGAGTAAAACGAGTAAAACGAGTAAAACGAGTAAAACGAGTAAAACGAGTAAAACGAGTAAAACGAGTAAAACGAGTAAAACGAATAAAACTAGTAAAACGAGTAAAACGAGTAAAACGAGTAAAACGAGTAAAACGAGTAAAACGAGTAAAACGAGTAAAACGAGCAATACGAGTAAAACGAATAAAACGAGTAAAACGAATAAAACGAATAAAACGAGTAATACGAGTAAAACGAGTAAAACGAGTAAAACGAGTAAAACTAGTAAAACTAGTAAAATTAGTAAAACGAGTAAAACGAGTAAAACGAGTAAAACGAGTAAAACGAGTAAAACGAGTAAAACGAGTAAAACGAGTAAAACGAGTAAAACGAGTAAAACTAGTTAAACGAGTAAAACGAGTAAAACGATTAATACGAGTAAAAGGAGTAAAACGAGTAATACGAGTAAAACGAGTAAAACGAGTAAAACGAGTAAAACGAGTAAAACGAGTAAAACGAGTAAAACGAGTAAAACGAGTAATACGAGTAAAACGAGTAAAACGAGAAAACCAATAAAACGAGTAAAACGAGTAAAACGAGTAAAACGAGTAAAACGAGTAAAACGAGTAAAACGAGTAAAACGAGTAAAACGAGTAAAACGAGTAAAACGAGTAAAACGAGTAAAACGAGTAAAACGAGTAAAACGAGTAAAACGATAAAACGAGTAAAACTAGTAAAACGAGTATATCGAGTAAAACGAGTAAAACGAGTAAAACGAGTAAAACGAGTAAAACGAGTAAAACGAGTAAAACGAGTAAAACGAGTAAAACGAGTAAAACGAGTAAAACGAGTAAAACGAGTAAAACGAGTAAAACGAGTAAAACGAGTAATACGAGTAAAACGAGTAAAACGAGTAAAACGAGAAAACCAATAAAACGAGTAAAACGAGTAAAACGAGTAAAACGAGTAAAACGAGTAAAACGAGTAAAACGAGTAAAACGAGTAAAACGAGTAAAACGAGTAAAACGAGTAAAACGAGTAAAACGAGTAAAACGAGTAAAACGAGTAAAACGAGTAAAACGAGTAAAACGAGTAAAACGAGTAAAACGAGTAAAACTAGTAAAACGAGTAAATCGAGTAAAACGAGTAAAACGAGTAAAACGAGTAAAACGAGTAAAACGAGTAAAACGAGTAAAACGAGTAAAACGAGTAAAACGAGTAAAACGAGTAAAACGAGTAAAACGAGTAAAACGAGTAAAACGAGTAAAACGAGTAAAACGAGTAAAACGAGTAAAACGAGTAAAACGAGTAAAACGAGTAAAACGAGTAAAACTAGTTAAACGAGTAAAACGAGTAAAACGATTAATACGAGTAAAAGGAGTAAAACGAGTAATACGAGTAATACGAGTAAAACGAGTAAAACGAGTAAAACGAGTAAAACGAGTAAAACGAGTAAAACGAGTAAAACGAGTAAAACGAGTAATACGAGTAAAACGAGTAAAACGAGTAAAACGAGAAAACCAATAAAACGAGTAAAACGAGTAAAACGAGTAAAACGAGTAAAACGAGTAAAACGAGTAAAACGAGTAAACGAGTAAAACGAGTAAAACGAGTAAAACGAGTAAAACGAGTAATACGAGTAAAACGAGTAAAACGAGTAAAACGAGTAAAACGAGTAAAACGAGTAAAACGAGTAAAACGAGTAAAACGAGTAAAACGAGTAAAACGAGTAAAACGAGTAAAACGAGTAAAACGAGTAAAACGAGTAAAACGAGTAAATCGAGTAAAACGAGTAAAACGAGTAAAACGAGTAAAACGAGTAAAACGAGTAAAACGAGTAAAACGAGTAAAACGAGTAAAACGAGTAAAACGAGTAAAACGAGTAAAACGAGTAAAACGAGTAAAACGAGTAAAACGAGTAAAACGAGTAAAACGAGTAAAACGAGTAAAACGAGTAAAACGAGTAAAGCGAGTAAAACGAGTAAAACGAGTAAAACGAGCAAAACGAGTAAAACGAGTAAAACGAGTAAAACTAGTAAAACGAGTAAAACGAGTAGAACGAGTAAAACGAGTAAAACGAGTAAAACTAGTAAATCGAGTAAAACGAGTAAATCGAGTAAAACGAGTAAATCGAGTAAAACGAGTAAAACGAGTAAAACGAGTAAAACGAGTAAAACGAGTAAAACGAGTAAAACGAGTAAAACGAGTAAAACGAGTAAAACGAGTAAAACGAGTAAATCTAGTAAAACTAGTAAAACTAGTAAATCGAGTAAAACTAGTAAAACGAGTAAAACGAGTAAAGCGAGTAAAGCGAGTAAAACTAGTAAAACTAGTAAAACTAGTAAAACTAGTAAATCGAGTAAAACTAGTAAAACGAGTAAAACGAGTAAAACGAGTAAAACGAGTAAAACGAGTAAAACGAGTAAAACGAGTAAAACGAGTAAAACGAGTAAAACGAGTAAAACGAGTAAAACGAGTAAAACGAGTAAAACGAGTAAAACGAGTAAAACGAGTAAAACGAGTAAAACGAGTAAAACGAGTAAAACGAGTAAAACGAGTAAAACGAGTAAAACGAATAAAACTAGTAAAACGAGTAAAACGAGTAAAACGAGTAAAACGAGTAAAACGAGTAAAACGAGTAAAACGAGTAAAACGAGTAAAACGAGTAAAACGAGCAATACGAGTAAAACGAGTAAAACGAGTAAAACGAGTAAAACGAGTAAAACGAGTAAAACGAGTAAAACGAGTAAAACGAGTAATACGAGTAAAACGAGTAAAACGAGAAAACCAATAAAACGAGTAAAACGAGTAAAACGAGTAAAACGAGTAAAACGAGTAAAACGAGTAAAACGAGTAAAACGAGTAAAACGAGTAAAACGAGTAAAACGAGTAAAACGATAAAACGAGTAAAACTAGTAAAACGAGTATATCGAGTAAAACGAGTAAAACGAGTAAAACGAGTAAAACGAGTAAAACGAGTAAAACGAGTAAAACGAGTAAAACGAGTAAAACGAGTAAAACGAGTAAAACGAGTAAAACGAGTAAAACGAGTAAAACGAGTAAAACGAGTAAAACGAGTAAAACGAGTAAAACGAGTAAAACGAGTAAAACGAGTAAAACGAGTAAAACGACTAAAACGAGTAAAACGAGTAAAACTAGTAAAACGAGTAAATCGAGTAAAACGAGTAAAACGAGTAAAACGAGTAAAACGAGTAAAACGAGTAAAACGAGTAAAACGAGTAAAACGAGTAAAACGATTAATACGAGTAATACGAGTAAAAGGAGTAAAACGAGTAATACGAGTAAAACGAGTAAAACGAGTAAAACGAGTAAAACGAGTAAAACGAGTAAAACGAGTAAAACGAGTAAAACGAGTAAAACGAGTAAAACGAGTAAAACGAGTAAAACGAGTAAAACGAGTAATACGAGTAAAACGAGTAAAACGAGTAAAACGAGAAAACCAATAAAACGAGTAAAACGAGTAAAACGAGTAAAACGAGTAAAACGAGTAAAACGAGTAAAACGAGTAAAACGAGTAAAACGAGTAAAACGAGTAAAACGAGTAAAACGAGTAAAACGAGTAATACGAGTAAAACGAGTAAAACGAGTAAAACGAGTAAAACGAGTAAAACGAGTAAAACGAGTAAAACGAGTAAAACGAGTAAATCGAGTAAAACGAGTAAAACGAGTAAAACGAGTAAAACGAGTAAAACGAGTAAAACGAGTAAAACGAGTAAAACGAGTAAAACGAGTAAAACGAGTAAAACGAGTAAAACGAGTAAAACGAGTAAAACGAGTAAAACGAGTAAAACGAGTAAAACGAGTAAAACGAGTAAAACGAGTAAAACGAGTAAAACGAGTAAAACGAGTAAAACGAGTAAAACGAGTAAAACGAGTAAAACGAGTAAAACGAGTAAAACGAGTAAAACGAGTAAAACTAGTAAAACGAGTAAAGCGAGTAAAGCGAGTAAAACTAGTAAAACTAGTAAATCGAGTAAAACTAGTAAAACGAGTAAAACGAGTAAAACGAGTAAAACGAGTAAAACGAGTAGAGCGAGTAAAACGAGTAAAACGAGTAAAACGAGCAAAACGAGTAAAACGAGTAAAACGAGTAAAACTAGTAAAACGAGTAAAACGAGTAAAACGAGTAAAACGAGTAAAACTAGTAAATCGAGTAAAACGAGTAAATCGAGTAAAACGAGTAAATCGAGTAAAACGAGTAAAACGAGTAAAACGAGTAAAACGAGTAAAACGAGTAAAACGAGTAAAACGAGTAAAACGAGTAAAACGAGTAAATCTAGTAAAACTAGTAAAACTAGTAAATCGAGTAAAACTAGTAAAACGAGTAAAACGAGTAAAGCGAGTAAAGCGAGTAAAACTAGTAAAACTAGTAAATCGAGTAAAACTAGTAAAACGAGTAAAACGAGTAAAACGAGTAAAACGAGTAAAACGAGTAAAACGAGTAAAACGAGTAAAACGAGTAAAACGAGTAAAACGAGTAAAACGAGTAAAACGAGTAAAACGAGTAAAACGAGTAAAACGAGTAAAACGAGTAAAACGAGTAAAACGAGTAAAACGAATAAAACTAGTAAAACGAGTAAAACGAGTAAAACGAGTAAAACGAGTAAAACGAGTAAAACGAGTAAAACGAGTAAAACGAGTAAAACGAGTAAAACGAGTAAAACGAGCAATACGAGTAAAACGAATAAAACGAGTAAAACGAATAAAACGAATAAAACGAGTAATACGAGTAAAACGAGTAAAACGAGTAAAACGAGTAAAACTAGTAAAACTAGTAAAATTAGTAAAACGAGTAAAACGAGTAAAACGAGTAAAACGAGTAAAACGAGTAAAACGAGTAAAACGAGTAAAACGAGTAAAACGAGTAAAACGAGTAAAACGAGTAAAACGAGTAAAACGAGTAAAACGAGTAAAACTAGTTAAACGAGTAAAACGAGTAAAACGATTAATACGAGTAAAAGGAGTAAAACGAGTAATACGAGTAAAACGAGTAAAACGAGTAAAACGAGTAAAACGAGTAAAACGAGTAAAACGAGTAAAACGAGTAAAACGAGTAAAACGAGTAAAACGAGTAATACGAGTAAAACGAGTAAAACGAGAAAACCAATAAAACGAGTAAAACGAGTAAAACGAGTAAAACGAGTAAAACGAGTAAAACGAGTAAAACGAGTAAAACGAGTAAAACGAGTAAAACGATAAAACGAGTAAAACTAGTAAAACGAGTATATCGAGTAAAACGAGTAAAACGAGTAAAACGAGTAAAACGAGTAAAACGAGTAAAACGAGTAAAACGAGTAAAACGAGTAAAACGAGTAAAACGAGTAAAACGAGTAAAACGAGTAAAACGAGTAAAACGAGTAAAACGAGTAAAACGAGTAAAACGAGTAAAACGAGTAAAACGAGTAAAACGAGTAAAACGAGTAAAACGAGTAAAACGAGTAAAACGAGTAAAACGAGTAAAACGAGTAAAACGAGTAAAACGAGTAAAACGAGTAAAACGAGTAAAACGAGTAAAACGAGTAAAACGAGTAAAACGAGTAAAACTAGTAAAACGAGTAAATCGAGTAAAACGAGTAAAACGAGTAAAACGAGTAAAACGAGTAAAACGAGTAAAACGAGTAAAACGAGTAAAACGAGTAAAACGAGTAAAACGAGTAAAACGAGTAAAACGAGTAAAACGAGTAAAACGAGTAAAACGAGTAAAACGAGTAAAACGAGTAAAACGAGTAAAACGAGTAAAACGAGTAAAACGAGTAAAACGAGTAAAACGAGTAAAACGAGTAAAACGAGTAAAACGAGTAAAACGAGTAAAACGAGTAAAACGAGTAAAACTAGTAAAACGAGTAAAGCGAGTAAAGCGAGTAAAACTAGTAAAACTAGTAAATCGAGTAAAACTAGTAAAACGAGTAAAACGAGTAAAACGAGTAAAACGAGTAAAACGAGTAAAGCGAGTAAAACGAGTAAAACGAGTAAAACGAGCAAAACGAGTAAAACGAGTAAAACGAGTAAAACTAGTAAAACGAGTAAAACGAGTAAAACGAGTAAAACGAGTAAAACTAGTAAATCGAGTAAAACGAGTAAATCGAGTAAAACGAGTAAATCGAGTAAAACGAGTAAAACGAGTAAAACGAGTAAAACGAGTAAAACGAGTAAAACGAGTAAAACGAGTAAAACGAGTAAAACGAGTAAAACGAGTAAATCTAGTAAAACTAGTAAAACTAGTAAATCGAGTAAAACTAGTAAAACGAGTAAAACGAGTAAAGCGAGTAAAGCGAGTAAAACTAGTAAAACTAGTAAATCGAGTAAAACTAGTAAAACGAGTAAAACGAGTAAAACGAGTAAAACGAGTAAAACGAGTAAAACGAGTAAAACGAGTAAAACGAGTAAAACGAGTAAAACGAGTAAAACGAGTAAAACGAGTAAAACGAGTAAAACGAGTAAAACGAGTAAAACGAGTAAAACGAATAAAACTAGTAAAACGAGTAAAACGAGTAAAACGAGTAAAACGAGTAAAACGAGTAAAACGAGTAAAACGAGTAAAACGAGTAAAACGAGTAAAACGAGTAAAACGAGTAAAACGAGTAAAACGAGTAAAACGAGTAAAACGAGCAATACGAGTAAAACGAATAAAACGAGTAAAACGAATAAAACGAATAAAACGAGTAATACGAGTAAAACGAGTAAAACGAGTAAAACGAGTAAAACTAGTAAAACTAGTAAAATTAGTAAAACGAGTAAAACGAGTAAAACGAGTAAAACGAGTAAAACGAGTAAAACGAGTAAAACGAGTAAAGCGAGTAAAACGAGTAAAACGAGTAAAACGAGTAAAACGAGTAAAACGAGTAAAACGAGTAAAACGAGTAAAACGAGTAAAACGAGTAAAACTAGTTAAACGAGTAAAACGAGTAAAACGATTAATACGAGTAAAAGGAGTAAAACGAGTAATACGAGTAAAACGAGTAAAACGAGTAAAACGAGTAAAACGAGTAAAACGAGTAAAACGAGTAAAACGAGTAAAACGAGTAAAACGAGTAATACGAGTAAAACGAGTAAAACGAGAAAACCAATAAAACGAGTAAAACGAGTAAAACGAGTAAAACGAGTAAAACGAGTAAAACGAGTAAAACGAGTAAAACGAGTAAAACGAGTAAAACGATAAAACGAGTAAAACTAGTAAAACGAGTATATCGAGTAAAACGAGTAAAACGAGTAAAACGAGTAAAACGAGTAAAACGAGTAAAACGAGTAAAACGAGTAAAACGAGTAAAACGAGTAAAACGAGTAAAACGAGTAAAACGAGTAAAACGAGTAAAACGAGTAAAACGAGTAAAACGAGTAAAACGAGTAAAACGAGTAAAACGAGTAAAACGAGTAAAACGAGTAAAACGAGTAAAACGAGTAAAACGAGTAAAACGAGTAAAACGAGTAAAACGAGTAAAACGAGTAAAACGAGTAAAACGAGTAAAACGAGTAAAACGAGTAAAACTAGTAAAACGAGTAAAACGAGTAAAACGAGTAAAACGAGTAAAACGAGTAAAACGAGTAAAACGAGTAAAACGAGTAAAACTAGTTAAACGAGTAAAACGAGTAAAACGATTAATACGGTTTAATACGAGTAAAAGGAGTAAAACGAGTAATACGAGTAAAACGAGTAAAACGAGTAAAACGAGTAAAACGAGTAAAACGAGTAAAACGAGTAAAACGAGTAAAACGAGTAATACGAGTAAAACGAGTAAAACGAGTAAAACGAGAAAACCAATAAAACGAGTAAAACGAGTAAAACGAGTAAAACGAGTAAAACGAGTAAAACGAGTAAAACGAGTAAAACGAGTAAAACGAGTAAAACGAGTAAAACGAGTAAAACGAGTAATACGAGTAAAACGAGTAAAACGAGTAAAACGAGTAAAACGAGTAAAACGAGTAAAACGAGTAAAACGAGTAAAACGAGTAAATCGAGTAAAACGAGTAAAACGAGTAAAACGAGTAAAACGAGTAAAACGAGTAAAACGAGTAAAACGAGTAAAACGAGTAAAACGAGTAAAACGAGTAAAACGAGTAAAACGAGTAAAACGAGTAAAACGAGTAAAACGAGTAAAACGAGTAAAACGAGTAAAGCGAGTAAACGAGTAAAACGAGTAAAACGAGCAAAACGAGTAAAACGAGTAAAACGAGTAAAACTAGTAAAACGAGTAAAACGAGTAAAACGAGTAAAACGAGTAAAACGAGTAAAACTAGTAAATCGAGTAAAACGAGTAAATCGAGTAAAACGAGTAAATCGAGTAAAACGAGTAAAACGAGTAAAACGAGTAAAACGAGTAAAACGAGTAAAACGAGTAAAACGAGTAAAACGAGTAAAACGAGTAAAACGAGTAAATCTAGTAAAACTAGTAAAACTAGTAAATCGAGTAAAACTAGTAAAACGAGTAAAACGCGTAAAGCGAGTAAAGCGAGTAAAACTAGTAAAACTAGTAAAACTAGTAAATCGAGTAAAACTAGTAAAACGAGTAAAACGAGTAAAACGAGTAAAACGAGTAAAACGAGTAAAACGAGTAAAACGAGTAAAACGAGTAAAACGAGTAAAACGAGTAAAACGAGTAAAACGAGTAAAACGAGTAAAACGAGTAAAACGAGTAAAACGAGTAAAACGAGTAAAACGAGTAAAACGAGTAAAACGAGTAAAACGAGTAAAACGAGTAAAACGAGTAAAACGAGTAAAGCGAGTAAAACGAGTAAAACGAGTAAAACGAGCAAAACGAGTAAAACGAGTAAAACGAGTAAAACTAGTAAAACGAGTAAAACGAGTAAAACGAGTAAAACGAGTAAAACTAGTAAAACGAGTAAAACGAGTAAACGAGTAAAACGAGTAAAACGAGTAAAACGAGTAAAACGAGTAAAACGAGTAAAACGAGTAAAACGAGTAAAACGAGTAAAACGAGTAAAACGAGTAAAACGAGTAAAACGAGTAAAACTAGTTAAACGAGTAAAACGAGTAAAACGATTAATACGAGTAAAAGGAGTAAAACGAGTAATACGAGTAAAACGAGTAAAACGAGTAAAACGAGTAAAACGAGTAAAACGAGTAAAACGAGTAAAACGAGTAAAACGAGTAAAACGAGTAAAACGAGTAAAACGAGTAAAACGAGTAATACGAGTAAAACGAGTAAAACGAGTAAAACGAGTAAAACGAGTAAAACGAGTAAAACGAGTAAAACGAGTAAAACGAGTAAAACGAGTAAATCGAGTAAAACGAGTAAAACGAGTAAAACGAGTAAAACGAGTAAAACGAGTAAAACGAGTAAAACGAGTAAAACGAGTAAAACGAGTAAAACGAGTAAAACGAGTAAAACGAGTAAAACTAGTAAAACGAGTAAATCGAGTAAAACGAGTAAAACGAGTAAAACGAGTAAAACGAGTAAAACGAGTAAAACGAGTAAAACGAGTAAAACGAGGTAAAACGAGTAAAACGAGTAAAACGAGTAAAACGAGTAAAACGAGTAAAACGAGTAAAACGAGTAAAACGAGTAAAACGAGTAAAACTAGTAAAACGAGTAAAACGAGTAAAACGAGTAAAACGAGTAAAACGAGTAAAACGAGTAAAACGAGTAAAACTAGTTAAACGAGTAAAACGAGTAAAACGATTAATACGAGTAATACGAGTAAAAGGAGTAAAACGAGTAATACGAGTAAAACGAGTAAAACGAGTAAAACGAGTAAAACGAGTAAAACGAGTAAAACGAGTAAAACGAGTAAAACGAGTAAAACGAGTAAAACGAGTAATACGAGTAAAACGAGTAAAACGAGTAAAACGAGAAAACCAATAAAACGAGTAAAACGAGTAAAACGAGTAAAACGAGTAAAACGAGTAAAACGAGTAAAACGAGTAAAACGAGTAAAACGAGTAAAACGAGTAAAACGAGTAAAACGAGTAAAACGAGTAAAACGAGTAATACGAGTAAAACGAGTAAAACGAGTAAAACGAGTAAAACGAGTAAAACGAGTAAAACGAGTAAAACGAGTAAAACGAGTAAAACGAGTAAATCGAGTAAAACGAGTAAAACGAGTAAAACGAGTAAAACGAGTAAAACGAGTAAAACGAGTAAAACGAGTAAAACGAGTAAAACGAGTAAAACGAGTAAAACGAGTAAAACGAGTAAAACGAGTAAAACGAGTAAAACGAGTAAAGCGAGTAAAACGAGTAAAACGAGTAAAACGAGCAAAACGAGTAAAACGAGTAAAACGAGTAAAACTAGTAAAACGAGTAAAACGAGTAAAACGAGTAAAACTAGTAAATCGAGTAAAACGAGTAAATCGAGTAAAACGAGTAAATCGAGTAAAACGAGTAAAACGAGTAAAACGAGTAAAGCGAGTAAAACGAGTAAAACGAGTAAAACGAGCAAAACGAGTAAAACGAGTAAAACGAGTAAAACTAGTAAAACGAGTAAAACGAGTAAAACGAGTAAAACTAGTAAAACGAGTAAAACGAGTAAAACGAGTAAAACGAGTAAAACGAGTAAAACGAGTAAAACGAGTAAAACGAGTAAAACGAGTAAAACGAGTAAAACGAGTAAAACGAGTAAAACGAGTAAAACGAGTAAAACGAGTAAAACGAGTAAAACGAGTAAAACGAGTAAAACTAGTAAAACGAGTAAAGCGAGTAAAGCGAGTAAAACTAGTAAAACTAGTAAATCGAGTAAAACTAGTAAAACGAGTAAAACTCGTAAAACGAGTAAAACGAGTAAAACGAGTAAAACGAGTAAAACGAGTAAAACGAGTAAAACGAGTAAAACGAGTAAAACGAGTAAAACGGGTAAACGAGTAAAACGAGTAAAACGAGTAAAACGAGTAAAACGAGTAAAACGAGTAAAGCTAGTTAAACGAGTAAAACGAGTAAAACTAGTTAAACGAGTAAAACGAGTAATACGAGTAAAAGGAGTAAAACGAGTAAAACGAGTAAAACGAGTAAAACGAGGTAAAACGAGTAAAACGAGTAAAACGAGTAAAACGAGTAAAACGAGTAAAACGAGTAAAACGAGTAAAACGAGTAAAACGAGTAAAACGAGTAAAACTAGTTAAACGAGTAAAACGAGTAAAACGAGTAATACGAGTAATACGAGTAAAAGGAGTAAAACGAGAAAAACGAGTAATACGAGTAAAACGAGTAAAACGAGTAAAACGAGTAATACGAGTAAAACGAGTAAAACGAGTAATACGAGTAAAACGAGTAAAACGAGTAAAACGAGTAAAACGAGTAAAACGAGTAAAACGAGTAAACGAGTAAAACGAGTAAAACGAGTAAAACTAGTAAAACGAGTAAATCGAGTAAAACGAGTAAATCGAGTAAAACGAGTAAAACGAGTAAAACGAGTAAAACGAGTAAAACGAGTAAAACGAGTAAAACGAGTAAAACGAGTAAAACGAGTAAAACGAGTAAAACGAGTAAAACGAGTAAAACGAGTAAAACGAGTAAAACGAGTAAATCTAGTAAAACTAGTAAAACTAGTAAATCGAGTAAAACTAGTAAAACGAGTAAAACGAGTAAAGCGAGTAAAGCGAGTAAAACTAGTAAAACTAGTAAATCGAGTAAAACGAGTAAAACGAGTAAAACGAGTAAAACGAGTAAAACGAGTAAAACGAGTAAAACGAAGGGTAAAACTAGTAAAACGAGTAAAACTAGTAAAACGAGTAAAACGAGTAAAACGAGTAAAACGAGTAAAACGAGTAAACGAGTAAAACGAGTAAAACGAGTAAAACGGGTAAACGAGTAAAACGAGTAAAACGAGTAAAACGAGTAAAACGAGTAAAACGAGTAAACGAGTAAAACTAGTTAAACGAGTAAAACGAGTAATACGAGTAAAAGGAGTAAAACGAGTAAAACGAGTAATACGAGTAAAACGAGTAAAACTAGTAAAACGAGTAAAACGAGTAAAACGAGTAAAACGAGTAAAACGAGTAAAACGAGTAAAACGAGTAAAACGAGTAAAACGAGTAAAACGTGTAAAACGAGTAAAACGAGTAAAACGAGTAAAACGAGTAAAACGAGTAAAACGAGTAAAACGAGTAAAACGAGTAAAACGAGTAAAACGAGTAAAACGAGTAAAACGAGTAAAACGAGTAAAACGAGTAAAACGAGTAAAACGAGTAAAAGGAGTAAAACGAGTAATACGAGTAAAAGGAGTAAAACGAGTAAAACGAGTAAAACGAGTAATACGAGTAAAACGAGTAAAACTAGTTAAACGAGTAAAACGAGTAAAACGAGTAAAACGAGTAAAACGAGTAAAACGAGTAAAACGAGTAAAACTAGTAAAACGAGTAAAACTGGTAAAACGAGTAAAACGAGTAAAACGAGTAAAACGAGTAAAACGAGTAAAACGAGTAAAACGAGTAAAACGAGTAAAACGAGTAAAACGAGTAAAACGAGTAAAACGAGTAAAACGAGTAAAACGAGTAAAATGAGTAAAACGAGTAAAACGAGTAAAACGAGTAAAACTAGTTAAACGAGTAAAACGAGTAAAACGAGTAATACGAGTAATACGAGTAAAAGGAGTAAAACGAGTAAAACGAGTAATACGAGTAAAACGAGTAAAACGAGTAAAACGAGTCAAACGAGTAAAACGAGTAATACGAGTAAAACGAGTAAAACGAGTAAAACGAGTAAAACGAGTAAAACGAGTAAAACGAGTAAAACGAGTAAAACGAGTAAAACGAGTAAAACGAGTAAAACGAGTAAAACTAGTAAAACGAGTAAAACGAGTAAAACGAGTAAAACGAGTAAAACGAGTAAAACGAGTAAAACGAGTAAAACGAGTAAAACGAGTAAAACTAGTAAAACTAGTAAAACGAGTAAATCGAGTAAAACGAGTAAATCGAGTAAAACGAGTAAAACGAGTAAAACGAGTAAAACGAGTAAAACGAGTAAAACGAGTAAAACGAGTAAAACGAGTAAATCTAGTAAAACTAGTAAAACTAGTAAATCGAGTAAAACTAGTAAAACGAGTAAAACGAGTAAAGCGAGTAAAGCGAGTAAAACTAGTAAAACTAGTAAATCGAGTAAAACGAGTAAAACGAGTAAAACGAGTAAAACGAGTAAAACGAGTAAAACGAGTAAAACGAGTAAAACGAGTAAAACGAGTAAAACGAGTAAAACGAGTAAAACGAGTAAAACGAGTAAAACTAGTAAAACGAGTAAAACGAGTAAAACGAGTAAAACGAGTAAAACGAGTAAAACGAGTAAAACGAGTAAAACGAGTAAAACTAGTAAAACTAGTAAAACGAGTAAATCGAGTAAAACGAGTAAATCGAGTAAAACGAGTAAAACGAGTAAAACGAGTAAAACGAGTAAAACGAGTAAAACGAGTAAAACGAGTAAAACGAGTAAAACGAGTAAAACGAGTAAAACGAGTAAAACGAGTAAATCTAGTAAAACTAGTAAAACTAGTAAATCGAGTAATACTAGTAAAACGAGTAAAACGAGTAAAGCGAGTAAAGCGAGTAAAACTAGTAAAACTAGTAAATCGAGTAAAACGAGTAAAACGAGTAAAACGAGTAAAACGAGTAAAACGAGTAAAACGAGTAAAACGAGTAAAACGAGTAAAACTAGTAAAACGAGTAAAACTAGTAAAACGAGTAAAACGAGTAAAACGAGTAAAACGAGTAAAACGAGTAAAACGAGTAAAACGAGTAAAACGAGTAAAACGAGTAAAACGGGTAAACGAGTAAAACGAGTAAAACGAGTAAAACGAGTAAAACGAGTAAAACGAGTAAAACTAGTTAAACGAGTAAAACGAGTAATACGAGTAAAAGGAGTAAAACGAGTAAAACGAGTAATACGAGTAAAACGAGTAAAACTAGTAAAACGAGTAAAACGAGTAAAACGAGTAAAACGAGTAAAACGAGTAAAACGAGTAAAACGAGTAAAACGAGTAAAACGAGTAAAACGAGTAAAACGAGTAAAACGAGTAAAACGTGTAAAACGAGTAAAACGAGTAAAACGAGTAAAACGAGTAAAACGAGTAAAACGAGTAAAACGAGTAAAACGAGTAAAACGAGTAAAACTAGTAAAACGAGTAAAACGAGTAAAACGAGTAAAACGAGTAAAACGAGTAAAACGAGTAAAACTAGTTAAACGAGTAAAACGAGTAAAACGAGTAAAACGAGTAATACGAGTAAAAGGAGTAAAACGAGTAAAACGAGTAAAACGAGTAATACGAGTAAAACGAGTAAAACTAGTTAAACGAGTAAAACGAGTAAAACGAGTAAAACGAGTAAAACGAGTAAAACGAGTAAAACGAGTAAAACGAGTAAAACGAGTAAAACGAGTAAAACGAGTAAAACGAGTAAAACGAGTAAAACGAGTAAAACGAGTAAAACGAGTAAAACGAGTAAAACGAGTAAAACGAGTAAAACGAGTAAAACGAGTAAAACGAGTAAAAGTAAACGAGTAAAACGAGTAAAACGAGTAAAACGAGTAAAACGAGTAAAACGAGTAAAACGAGTAAAACGAGTAAAACGACTAAAACGAGTAAAACGAGTAAAACTAGTAAAACGAGTAAATCGAGTAAAACGAGTAAATCGAGTAAAACGAGTAAATCGAGTAAAACGAGTAAAACGAGTAAAACGAGTAAAACGAGTAAAACGAGTAAAACGAGTAAAACGAGTAAAACGAGTAAAACGAGTAAAACGAGTAAAACGAGTAAAACGAGTAAAACGAGTAAAACGAGTAAAACGAGTAAAACGAGTAAAACGAGTAAAACGAGTAAAACGAGTAAAACGAGTAA
>NW_027485844.1:0-30001 GCF_050908995.1 Andrena cerasifolii
CTTTAAGGCGATGCCTATGAATCTCAAATTTAGTATACCTCTTTCCACTTCATGTTCTCCTGATATATTGGCCAAAATTTGGCAAAAATTTTCATAATGCACAAAATTGGGCTTTGTAACAGGAGAACATGCCGTCGAAAGAGATGGCACAAAGTAACGTCTCCGGAGAGCAAATCAAAGGTCAAGAAGTGGCGCAGATGTTTCCAGACTGTGACTGTTTAACGAAGATACGCAGAATTTTCGAACGCCGCTTGAAAGGCCTGCACCTCTTACTTGCAACTTTAAGGCGATGCCTATGAATCTCAAATTTAGTATACCTCTTTCCACTTCATGTTCTCCTGATATATTGGCCAAAATTTGTGCAAAAATTTTCATATTGCACAAAATTGGCTTTGTAACAGGAGAACATGCCGTCGAAAGAGATGGCACAAAGTAACGGCTCCGGAGAGCAAATCAAAGAGCAAGAAGTGGCGCAGATGTTTCCAGACTGTGACTGTTTAATGAAGAGACGCAGAATTTTCGAACGCATCTTGAAAGGCCTCCGCCTCCAATTTGCAACTTTAAGGATATGCCTTTGAAGCTGAAATTTAGTATACCTCTTTCCACTTCATGTTCTCCTGATATATTGGCCAAAATTTGGCAAAAATTTTCATAATGCACAAAATTGGGCTTTCTAACAGGAGAACATGCCGTCGAAAGAGATGGCACAAAGTAACGGCTCCGGAGAGCAAATCAAAGAGCAAGAAGTGGCGCAGATGTTTCGAGGCAGTGACTGTTTAACGAAGAGACGCAGAATTTTCGAATGGCGCTTGAAAGGCCTGCACCTCTTATTTGCAACTTTAAGGCGATGCCTATGAATCTCAAATTTAGTATACCTCTTTCCACTTCGTGTTCTCATGATATAGTGGCCAAAATCAGGCGAAAATTTCGAGAATGCACAAAATTGTGCTTTGTAACAGGAGAACATGCCATCGAAAGGGATGGCACAAAGTAACGTCTCCAGAGAGCAAATCAATGAGCGAGAAGTGGCGCAGATGTTTCGAGACAGTGACTGTTTAACGAAGAGACGCAGAATTTTCGAACGCATCTTGAAAGGCCTCCGCCTCTAATTTGCAACTTTAAGGATATGCCTTTGAAGCTGAAATTTAGTATACCTCTTTCCGCTTCATGTTCCCCTGATGTATTGGCCAAAATCTGGCGAAAATTTTCAGAATGCACAAAATTGGGATTGTAACAGGAGAACATTCTGTCGAAAGAGATGGTACAAAGCAACGTCTCCGGAGAGCAAATCAAAGAGCGAGAGGTGGCGCAGACGTTTCGAGACTGTGACTGATTAACGAAGAGACGCAGAATTTTCGAACGCCGCTTGAAAGGCCTGCACCTCTTATTTGCAACTTTAAGGCGATGCCTATGAATCTCAAATTTAGTATACCTCTTTCCACTTCATGTTCTCCTGATATATTGGCCAAAATCTGGCGAAAATTATCAGAATGCACAAAATAGGGCTTTGTAACAGGAGAACATTCTGTCGAAAGAGATGGCACAAAGTAACGTCTCCGGAGAGCAAATCAAAGAGCGAGAAGTGGCGCAGACGTTTCGAGACTGTGACTGTTTAACGAAGATACGCAGAATTTTCGAACGCCGCTTGAAAGGCCTGCACCTCTTACTTGCAACTTTAAGGCGATGCCTATGAATCTCAAATTTAGTATACCTCTTTCCACTTCACGTTCTCCTGATATATTGGCCAAAATTTGTGCAAAAATTTTCATATTGCACAAAATTGGGCTTTGTAACAGGAGAACATGCCGTCGAAAGAGATGGCACAAAGTAACGGCTCCGGAGAGCAAATCAAAGAGCAAGAAGTGGCGCAGATGTTTCCAGACTGTGACTGTTTAATGAAGAGACGCAGAATTTTCGAACGCATCTTGAAAGGCCTCCGCCTCCAATTTGCAACTTTAAGGATATGCCTTTGAAGCTGAAATTTAGTATACCTCTTTCCACTTCATGTTCTCCTGATATATTGGCCAAAATTTGGCAAAAATTTTCATAATGCACAAAATTGGGCTTTCTAACAGGAGAACATGCCGTCGAAAGAGATGGCACAAAGTAACGGCTCCGGAGAGCAAATCAAAGAGCAAGAAGTGGCGCAGATGTTTCGAGGCAGTGACTGTTTAACGAAGAGACGCAGAATTTCGAATGGCGCTTGAAAGGCCTGCACCTCTTATTTGCAACTTTAAGGCGATGCCTATGAATCTCAAATTTAGTATACCTCTTTCCACTTCGTGTTCTCATGATATAGTGGCCAAAATCAGGCGAAAATTTCGAGAATGCACAAAATTGTGCTTTGTAACAGGAGAACATGCTATCGAAAGGGATGGCACAAAGTAACGTCTCCAGAGAGCAAATCAATGAGCGAGAAGTGGCGCAGATGTTTCGAGACAGTGACTGTTTAACGAAGAGACGCAGAATTTTCGAACGCCTCTTGAAAGGTCTCCGCCTCTAATTTGCAACTTTAGGGATATGCCTATGAATCTCAAATTTAGTATACCTCTTTCCACTTCATGTTCTCCTGATATATTGGCCAAAATTTGGCAAAAATTTTCATAATGCACAAAATTGGGCTTTGTAACAGGAGAACATGCCGTCGAAAGAGATGGCACAAAGTAACGTCTCCGGAGAGCAAATCAAAGGTCAAGAAGTGGCGCAGATGTTTCCAGACTGTGACTGTTTAACGAAGAGACGCAGAATTTTCGAACGCATCTTGAAAGGCCTCCGCCTCTAATTTGCAACTTTAAGGATATGCCTTTGAAGCTGAAATTTAGTATACCTCTTTCCGCTTCATGTTCCCCTGATGTATTGGCCAAAATCTGGCGAAAATTTTCAGAATGCACAAAATTGGGATTGTAACAGGAGAACATTCTGTCGAAAGAGATGGTACAAAGTAACGTCTCCGGAGAGCAAATCAAAGAGCGAGAAGTGGCGCAGACGTTTCGAGACTGTGACTGTTTAACGAAGAGACGCAGAATTTTCGAATGCCGCTTGAAAGGCCTGCACCTCTTATTTGCAACTTTAAGGCGATGCCTATGAATCTCAAATTTAGTATACCTCTTTCCACTTCATGTTCTCCTGATATATTGGCCAAAATTTGGCAAAAATTTTCATAATGCACAAAATTGGGCTTTGTAACCGGAGAACATGCCGTCGAAAGAGATGGTACAAAGTAACGTCTCCGGAGAGCAAATCAAAGAGCGAGAAGTGGCGCAGACGTTTCGAGACTGTGACTGTTTAACGAAGAGACGCAGAATTTTCGAACGCCTCTTGAAAGTCCTGTGCCTCTTATAGGCAACTTTAAGGCGATGCCTTTGAAGCTGAAATTTAGTATACCTCTTTCCACTTCATGTTCTCCTGATATATTGGCCAAAATCTGGCGAAAATTATCAGAATGCACAAAATTGGGCTTTGTAACAGGAGAACATTCTGTCGAAAGAGATGGCACAAAGTAACGTCTCCGGAGAGCAAATCAAAGAGCGAGAAGTGGCGCAGACGTTTCGAGACTGTGACTGTTTAACGAAGATACGCAGAATTTTCGAACGCCGCTTGAAAGGCCTGCACCTCTTATTTGCAACTTTAAGGCGATGCCTATGAATCTCAAATTTAGTATACCTCTTTCCACTTCATGTTCTCCTGATATATTGGCCACAATTTGGCAAAAATTTTCATAATGCACAAAATTGGGCTTTGTAACAGGAGAACATGCCGTCGAAAGAGATGGCACAAAGTAACGTCTCCGGAGAGCAAATCAAAGGTCAAGAAGTGGCGCAGATGTTTCCAGACTGTGACTGTATAACGAAGAGACGCAGAATTTTCGAACGCATCTTGAAAGGCCTCCGCCTCTAATTTGCAACTTTAAGGATATGCCTTTGAAGCTGAAATTTAGTATACCTCTTTCCGCTTAATGTTCCCCTGATATATTGGCCAAAATCTGGCGAAAATTTTCAGAATGCACAAAATTGGGATTATAACAGGAGAACATTCTGTCGAAAGAGATGGTACAAAGCAACGTCTCCGGAGAGCAAATCAAAGAGCGAGAAGTGGCGCAGACGTTTCGAGACTGTGACTGATTAACGAAGAGACGCAGAATTTTCGAACGCCGCTTGAAAGGCCTGCACCTCTTATTTGCAACTTTAAGGCGATGCCTATGAATCTCAAATTTAGTATACCTCTTTCCACTTCATGTTCTCCTGATATATTGGCCAAAATCTGGCGAAAATTATCAGAATGCACAAAATTGGGCTTTGTAACAGAAGAACATTCTGTCGAAAGAGATGGCACAAAGTAACGTCTCCGGAGAGCAAATCAAAGAGCGAGAAGTGGCGCAGACGTTTCGAGACAGTGACTGTTTAACGAAGAGACGCAGAATTTTCGAACGCCTCTTGAAAGGCCTCCGCCTCTAATTTGCAACTTTAAGGATATGCCTTTGAAGCTGAAATTTAGTATACCTCTTTCCGCTTCATGTTCCCCTGATATATTGGCCAAAATCTGGCGAAAATTTTCAGAATGCACAAAATTGGGATTGTAACAGGAGAACATTCTGTCGAAAGAGATGGTACAAAGTAACGTCTCCGGAGAGCAAATCAAAGAGCGAGAAGTGGCGCAGACGTTTCGAGACTGTGACTGTTTAACGAAGAGACGCAGAATTTTCGAACGCCTCTTGAAAGTCCTGTGCCTCTTATAGGCAACTTTAAGGCGATGCCTTTGAAGCTGAAATTTAGTATACCTCTTTCCACTTCATGTTCTCCTGATATATTGGCCAAAATCTGGCGAAAATTATCAGAATGCACAAAATTGGGCTTTGTAACAGGAGAACATTCTGTCGAAAGAGATGGCACAAAGTAACGTCTCCGGAGAGCAAATCAAAGAGCGAGAAGTGGCGCAGACGTTTCGAGACTGTGACTGTTTAACGAAGATACGCAGAATTTTCGAACGCCGCTTGAAAGGCCTGCACCTCTTATTTGCAACTTTAAGGCGATGCCTATGAATCTCAAATTTAGTATACCTCTTTCCACTTCATGTTCTCCTGATATATTGGCCACAATTTGGCAAAAATTTTCATAATGCACAAAATTGGGCTTTGTAACAGGAGAACATGCCGTCGAAAGAGATGGCACAAAGTAACGTCTCCGGAGAGCAAATCAAAGGTCAAGAAGTGGCGCAGATGTTTCCAGACTGTGACTGTATAACGAAGAGACGCAGAATTTTCGAACGCATCTTGAAAGGCCTCCGCCTCTAATTTGCAACTTTAAGGATATGCCTTTGAAGCTGAAATTTAGTATACCTCTTTCCGCTTAATGTTCCCCTGATATATTGGCCAAAATCTGGCGAAAATTTTCAGAATGCACAAAATTGGGATTATAACAGGAGAACATTCTGTCGAAAGAGATGGTACAAAGCAACGTCTCCGGAGAGCAAATCAAAGAGCGAGAAGTGGCGCAGACGTTTCGAGACTGTGACTGATTAACGAAGAGACGCAGAATTTTCGAACGCCGCTTGAAAGGCCTGCACCTCTTATTTGCAACTTTAAGGCGATGCCTATGAATCTCAAATTTAGTATACCTCTTTCCACTTCATGTTCTCCTGATATATTGGCCAAAATCTGGCGAAAATTATCAGAATGCACAAAATTGGGCTTTGTAACAGAAGAACATTCTGTCGAAAGAGATGGCACAAAGTAACGTCTCCGGAGAGCAAATCAAAGAGCGAGAAGTGGCGCAGACGTTTCGAGACAGTGACTGTTTAACGAAGAGACGCAGAATTTTCGAACGCCTCTTGAAAGGCCTCCGCCTCTAATTTGCAACTTTAAGGATATGCCTTTGAAGCTGAAATTTAGTATACCTCTTTCCGCTTCATGTTCCCCTGATATATTGGCCAAAATCTGGCGAAAATTTTCAGAATGCACAAAATTGGGATTGTAACAGGAGAACATTCTGTCGAAAGAGATGGTACAAAGTAACGTCTCCGGAGAGCAAATCAAAGAGCGAGAAGTGGCGCAGACGTTTCGAGACTGTGACTGTTTAACGAAGAGACGCAGAATTTTCGAATGCCGCTTGAAAGGCCTGCACCTCTTATTTGCAACTTTAAGGCGATGCCTATGAATCTCAAATTTAGTATACCTCTTTCCACTTCATGTTCTCCTGATATATTGGCCACAATTTGGCAAAAATTTTCATAATGCACAAAATTGGGCTTTGTAACAGGAGAACATGCCGTCGAAAGAGATGGCACAAAGTAACGTCTCCGGAGAGCAAATCAAAGGTCAAGAAGTGGCGCAGATGTTTCCAGACTGTGACTGTATAACGAAGAGACGCAGAATTTTCGAACGCATCTTGAAAGGCCTCCGCCTCTAATTTGCAACTTTAAGGATATGCCTTTGAAGCTGAAATTTAGTATACCTCTTTCCGCTTAATGTTCCCCTGATATATTGGCCAAAATCTGGCGAAAATTTTCAGAATGCACAAAATTGGGATTGTAACAGGAGAACATTCTGTCGAAAGAGATGGTACAAAGTAACGTCTCCGGAGACCAAATCCAAGAGCGAGAAGTGGCGCAGACGTTTCGAGACTGTGACTGTTTAACGAAGAGACGCAGAATTTTCGAACGCCGCTTGAAAGGCCTGCACCTATTACTTGCAACTTTATGGCGATGCCTATGAATCTCAAATTTAGTATACCTCTTTCCACTTCATGTTCTCCTTATATATTGGCCAAAATTTGTGCAAGAATTTTCATATTGCGCAAAATTGGGCTTTGTAACAGGAGAACATGCCGTCGAAAGAGATGGCACAAAGTAACGGCTCCGGAGAGCAAATCAAAGAGCGAGAAGTGGCGCAGACGTTTCTAGACTGTGAGTGTTTAACGAAGAGACGCAGAATTTTCGAACGCCTCTTGAAAGTCCTGTGCCTCTTATTGGCAACTTTAAGGCGATGCCTTTGATGCTGAAATTTAGTATACCTCTTTCCACTTCATGTTCCCCTGATATATTGGCCAAAATCTGGCGAAAATTTTCAGAATGCACAAAATTGGGATTATAACAGGAGAACATTCTGTCGAAAGAGATGGTACAAAGCAACGTCTCCGGAGAGCAAATCAAAGAGCGAGAAGTGGCGCAGACGTTTCGAGACTGTGACTGATTAACGAAGAGACGCAGAATTTTCGAACGCCGCTTGAAAGGCCTGCACCTCTTATTTGCAACTTTAAGGCGATGCCTATGAATCTCAAATTTAGTATACCTCTTTCCACTTCATGTTCTCCTGATATATTGGCCAAAATCTGGCGAAAATTATCAGAATGCACAAAATTGGGCTTTGTAACAGAAGAACATTCTGTCGAAAGAGATGGCACAAAGTAACGTCTCCGGAGAGCAAATCAAAGAGCGAGAAGTGGCGCAGACGTTTCGAGACAGCGACTGTTTAACGAAGAGACGCAGAATTTTCGAACGCCTCTTGAAAGGCCTCCGCCTCTAATTTGCAACTTTAAGGATATGCCTTTGAAGCTGAAATTTAGTATATCTCTTTCCGCTTCATGTTCCCCTGATATATTGGCCAAAATCTGGCGAAAATTTTCAGAATGCACAAAATTGGGATTGTAACAGGAGAACATTCTGTCGAAAGAGATGGTACAAAGTAACGTCTCCGGAGAGCAAATCAAAGAGCGAGAAGTGGCGCAGACGTTTCGAGACTGTGACTGTTTAACGAAGAGACGCAGAAATTTCGAATGCCGCTTGAAAGGCCTGCACCTCTTATTTGCAACTTTAAGGCGATGCCTATGAATCTCAAATTTAGTATACCTCTTTCCACTTCGTGTTCTCATGATATAGTGGCCAAAATCAGGCGAAAATTTCGAGAATGCACAAAATTGTGCTTTGTAACAGGAGAACATGCCATCGAAAGGGATGGCACAAAGTAACGTCTCCAGAGAGCAAATCAATGAGCGAGAAGTGGCGCAGATGTTTCGAGACAGTGACTGTTTAACGAAGAGACGCAGAATTTTCGAACGCCTCTTGAAAGGCCTCCGCCTCTAATTTGCAACTTTAAGGATATGCCTTTGAAGCTGAAATTTAGTATACCTCTTTCCACTTCATGTTCTCCTGATATATTGGCCAAAATCTGGCGAAAATTATCACAATGCACAAAATTGGGCTTTGTAACTGGAGAACATGCCGTCGAAAGAGATGGCACAAAGTAACGGCTCCGGAGAGCAAATCAAAGAGCAAGAAGTGGCGCAGGCGTTTCCAGACTGTGAGTGTTTAACGAAGAGACGCAGAATTTTCGAACGCCGCTTGAAAGGCCTGCACCTCTTTTTTGCAACTTTAAGGCGATGCCTATGAATCTCAAATTTAGTATACCTCTTTCCACTTCATGTTCTCCTGATATATTGGCCAAAATTTGGCAAAAATTTTCATAATGCACAAAATTGGGCTTTGTAACAGGAGAACATGCCGTCGAAAGAGATGGCACAAAGTAACGTCTCCGGAGAGCAAATCAAAGGTCAAGAAGTGGCGCAGATGTTTCCAGACTGTGACTGTATAACGAAGAGACGCAGAATTTTCGAACGCATCTTGAAAGGCCTCCGCCTCTAATTTGCAACTTTAAGGATATGCCTTTGAAGCTGAAATTTAGTATACCTCTTTCCGCTTCATGTTCCCCTGATATATTGGCCAAAATCTGGCGAAAATTTTCAGAATGCACAAAATTGGGATTGTAACAGGAGAACATTCTGTCGAAAGAGATGGTACAAAGTAACGTCTCCGGAGACCAAATCCAAGAGCGGGAAGTGGCGCAGACGTTTCGAGACTGTGACTGTTTAACGAAGAGACGCAGAATTATCGAACGCCGCTTGAAAGGCCTGCACCTCTAATTTGCAACTTTAAGGATATGCCTTTGAAGCTGAAATTTAGTATACCTCTTTCCACTTCATGTTCCCCTGATATATTGGCCAAAATCTGGCGAAAATTTTCAGAATGCACAAAATTGGGCTTTGTAACAGGAGAACATTCTGTCGAAAGAGATGGCACAAAGTAACGTCTCCGGAGAGCAAATCAAAGAGCGAGAAGTGGCGCAGACGTTTCGAGACTGTGACTGTTTAACGAAGATACGCAGAATTTTCGAACGCCGCTTGAAAGGCCTGCACCTCTTACTTGCAACTTTAAGGCGATGCCTATGAATCTCAAATTTAGTATACCTCTTTCCACTTCATGTTCTCCTGATATATTGGCCACAATTTGGCAAAAAATTTCATAATGCACAAAATTGGGATTATAACAGGAGAACATTCTGTCGAAAGAGATGGTACAAAGCAACGTCTCCGGAGAGCAAATCAAAGAGCGAGAAGTGGCGCAGACGTTTCGAGACTGTGACTGTTTAACGAAGAGACGCAGAATTTTCGAACGCCGCTTGAAAGGCCTGCACCTCTTACTTGCAACTTTAAGGCGATGCCTATGAATCTCAAATTTAGTATACCTCTTTCCGCTTCATGATCTCCTGATATATTGGCCAAAATTTGGCAAAAATTTTCAGAATGCACAAAATTGGGATTGTAACAGGAGAACATTCTGTCGAAAGAGATGGTACAAAGTAACGTCTCCGGAGACCAAATCCAAGAGCGAGAAGTGGCGCAGACGTTTCGAGACTGTGACTGTTTAACGAAGAGACGCAGAATTTTCGAACGCCGCTTGAAAGGCCTGCACCTCTAATTTGCAACTTTAAGGATATGCCTATGAATCTCAAATTTAGTATACCTCTTTCCACTTCATGTTCTCCTGATATATTGGCCAAAATTTGTGCAAGAATTTTCATATTGCGCAAAATTGGGCTTTGTAACAGGAGAACATTCTGTCGAAAGAGATGGTACAAAGCAACGTCTCCGAAGAGCAAATCAAAGAGCGAGAAGTGGCGCAGACGTTTCGAGACTGTGACTGTTTAACGAAGAGACGCAGAATTTTCGAATGCCGCTTGAAAGGCCTGCACCTCTTATTTGCAACTTTAAGGCGATGCCTATGAATCTCAAATTTAGTATACCTCTTTCCACTTCGTGTTCTCATGATATAGTGGCCAAAATCAGGCGAAAATTTCGAGAATGCACAAAATTGTGCTTTGTAACAGGAGAACATGCCATCGAAAGGGATGGCACAAAGTAACGTCTCCAGAGAGCAAATCAATGAGCGAGAAGTGGCGCAGATGTTTCGAGACAGTGACTGTTTAACGAAGAGACGCAGTATTTTCGAACGCCTCTTGAAAGGCCTCCGCCTCTAATTTGCAACTTTAAGGATATGCCTTTGAAGCTGAAATTTAGTATACCTCTTTCCACTTCATGTTCCCCTGATATATTGGCCAAAATCTGGCGAAAATTTTCAGAATGCACAAAATTGGGCTTTGTAACAGGAGAACATTCTGTCGAAAGAGATGGCACAAAGTAACGGCTCCGGAGAGCAAATCAAAGAGCAAGAAGTGGCGCAGATGTTTCCAGACTGTGACTGTTTAACGAAGAGACGCAGAATTTTCGAACGCATCTTGAAAGGCCTCCGCCTCTAATTTGCAACTTTAAGGATATGCCTTTGAAGCTGAAATTTAGTATACCTCTTTCCACTTCATGTTCTCCTGATATATTGGCCAAAATCTGGCGAAAATTATCACAATGCACAAAATTGGACTTTGTAACTGGAGAACATGCCGTCGAAAGAGATGGCACAAAGTAACGGCTCCGGAGAGCAAATCAAAGAGCAAGAAGTGGCGCAGGCGTTTCCAGACTGTGAGTGTTTAACGAAGAGACGCAGAATTTTCGAACGCCGCTTGAAAGGCCTGCACCTCTTTTTTGCAACTTTAAGGCGATGCCTATGAATCTCAAATTTAGTATACCTCTTTCCACTTCATGTTCTCCTGATATATTGGCCAAAATTTGGCAAAAATTTTCATAATGCACAAAATTGGGCTTTGTAACAGGAGAACATGCCGTCGAAAGAGATGGCACAAAGTAACGTCTCCGGAGAGCAAATCAAAGGTCAAGAAGTGGCGCAGATGTTTCCAGACTGTGACTGTATAACGAAGAGACGCAGAATTTTCGAACGCATCTTGAAAGGCCTCCGCCTCTAATTTGCAACTTTAAGGATATGCCTTTGAAGCTGAAATTTAGTATACCTCTTTCCGCTTCATGTTCCCCTGATATATTGGCCAAAATCTGGCGATAATTTTCAGAATGCACAAAATTGGGATTGTAACAGGAGAACATTCTGTCGAAAGAGATGGTACAAAGTAACGTCTCCGGAGACCAAATCCAAGAGCGAGAAGTGGCGCAGACGTTTCGAGACTGTGACTGTTTAACGAAGAGACGCAGAATTATCGAACGCCGCTTGAAAGGCCTGCACCTCTAATTTGCAACTTTAAGGATATGCCTTTGAAGCTGAAATTTAGTATACCTCTTTCCACTTCATGTTCCCCTGATATATTGGCCAAAATCTGGCGAAAATTTTCAGAATGCACAAAATTGGGCTTTGTAACAGGAGAACATTCTGTCGAAAGAGATGGCACAAAGTAACGGCTCCGGAGAGCAAATCAAAGAGCAAGAAGTGGCGCAGATGTTTCCAGACTGTGACTGTTTAACGAAGAGACGCAGAATTTTCGAACGCATCTTGAAAGGCCTCCGCCTCTAATTTGCAACTTTAAGGCGATGCCTATGAATCTCAAATTTAGTATACCTCTTTCCACTTCATGTTCTCCTGATATATTGCCCAAAATTTGGCAAAAATTTTCATAATGCACAAAATTGGGATTATAACAGGAGAACATTCTGTCGAAAGAGATGGTACAAAGCAACGTCTCCGGAGAGCAAATCAAAGAGCGAGAAGTGGCGCAGACGTTTCGAGACTGTGACTGTTTAACGAAGAGACGCAGAATTTTCGAACGCCGCTTGAAAGGCCTGCACCTCTTACTTGCAACTTTAAGGCGATGCCTATGAATCTCAAATTTAGTATACCTCTTTCCGCTTCATGATCTCCTGATATATTGGCCAAAATTTGGCAAAAATTTTCAGAATGCACAAAATTGGGATTGTAACAGGAGAACATTCTGTCGAAAGAGATGGTACAAAGTAACGTCTCCGGAGACCAAATCCAAGAGCGAGAAGTGGCGCAGACGTTTCGAGACTGTGACTGTTTAACGAAGAGACGCAGAATTTTCGAACGCCGCTTGAAAGGCCTGCACCTCTAATTTGCAACTTTAAGGATATGCCTATGAATCTCAAATTTAGTATACCTCTTTCCACTTCATGTTCTCCTGATATATTGGCCAAAATTTGTGCAAGAGTTTTCATATTGCGCAAAATTGGGCTTTGTAACAGGAGAACATGCCGTCGAAAGAGATGGCACAAAGTAACGGCTCCGGAGAGCAAATCAAAGAGCAAGAAGTGGCGCAGATGTTTCCAGACTGTGACTGTTTAACGAAGAGACGCAGAATTTTCGAACGCATCTTGAAAGGCCTCCGCCTCTAATTTGCAACTTTAAGCATATGACTTTGAAGCTGAAATTTAGTATACCTCTTTCCGCTTCATGTTCCCCTGATATATTGGCCAAAATCTGGCGAAAATTTTCAGAATGCACAAAATTGGGATTGTAACAGGAGAACAATCTGTCGAAAGAGATGGTACAAAGCAACGTCTCCGGAGAGCAAATCAAAGAGCGAGAAGTGGCGCAGACGTTTCGAGACTGTGACTGTTTAACGAAGAGACGCAGAATTTTCGAACGCCGCTTGAAAGGCCTGCACCTCTTATTTGCAACTTTAAGGCGATGCCTATGAATCTCATATTTAGTATACCTCTTTCCACTTCGTGTTCTCATGATATAGTGGCCAAAATCAGGCGAAAATTTCGAGAATGCACAAAATTGTGCTTTGTAACAGGAGAACATGCCATCGAAAGGGATGGCACAAAGTAACGTCTCCAGAGAGCAAATCAATGAGCGAGAAGTGGCGCAGATGTTTCGAGACAGTGACTGTTTAACGAAGAGACGCAGAATTTTCGAACGCCTCTTGAAAGGCCTCCGCCTCTAATTTGCAACTTTAAGGATATGCCTTTGAAGCTGAAATGTAGTATACCTCTTTCCACTTCATGTTCTCCTGATATATTGGCCAAAATCTGGCGAAAATTATCACAATGCACAAAATTGGGCTTTGTAACTGGAGAACATGCCGTCGAAAGAGATGGCACAAAGTAACGGCTCCGGAGAGCAAATCAAAGAGCAAGAAGTGGCGCAGGCGTTTCCAGACTGTGAGTGTTTAACGAAGAGACGCAGAATTTTCGAACGCCGCTTGAAAGGACTGCACCTCTTTTTTGCAACTTTAAGGCGATGCCTATGAATCTCAAATTTAGTATACCTCTTTCCACTTCATGTTCTCCTGATATATTGGCCAAAATTTGGCAAAAATTTTCATAATGCACAAAATTGGGCTTTGTAACAGGAGAACATTCTGTCGAAAGAGATGGTACAAAGTAACGTCTCCGGAGACCAAATCCAAGAGCGAGAAGTGGCGCAGACGTTTCGAGACTGTGACTGTTTAACGAAGAAACGCAGAATTATCGAACGCCGCTTGAAAGGCCTGCACCTCTAATTTGCAACTTTAAGGATATGCCTTTGAAGCTGAAATTTAGTATACCTCTTTCCACTTCATGTTCCCCTGATATATTGGCCAAAATCTGGCGAAAATTTTCAGAATGCACAAAATTGGGCTTTGTAACAGGAGAACATTCTGTCGAAAGAGATGGCACAAAGTAACGGCTCCGGAGAGCAAATCAAAGAGCAAGAAGTGGCGCAGATGTTTCCAGACTGTGACTGTTTAACGAAGAGACGCAGAATTTTCGAACGCATCTTGAAAGGCCTCCGCCTCTAATTTGCAACTTTAAGGCGATGCCTATGAATCTCAAATTTAGTATACCTCTTTCCACTTCATGTTCTCCTGATATATTGGCCAAAATTTGGCAAAAATTTTCATAATGCACAAAATTGGGATTATAACAGGAGAACATTCTGTCGAAAGAGATGGTACAAAGCAACGTCTCCGGAGAGCAAATCAAAGAGCGAGAAGTGGCGCAGACGTTTCGAGACTG
This sequence comes from Andrena cerasifolii, assembly GCF_050908995.1. Lineage (NCBI taxonomy): Eukaryota > Metazoa > Arthropoda > Insecta > Hymenoptera > Andrenidae > Andrena > Andrena cerasifolii. The sequence continues at coordinate 14,148 of NW_027485844.1, forward strand.
TGACTGTTTAACGAAGAGACGCAGAATTTTCGAACGCCGCTTGAAAGGCCTGCACCTCTTACTTGCAACTTTAAGGCGATGCCTATGAATCTCAAATTTAGTATACCTCTTTCCGCTTCATGTTCTCCTGATATATTGGCCAAAATTTGGCAAAAATTTTCAGAATGCACAAAATTGGGATTGTAACAGGAGAACATTCTGTCGAAAGAGATGGTACAAAGTAACGTCTCCGGAGACCAAATCCAAGAGCGAGAAGTGGCGCAGACGTTTCGAGACTGTGACTGTTTAACGAAGAGACGCAGAATTTTCGAACGCCGCTTGAAAGGCCTGCACCTCTAATTTGCAACTTTAAGGATATGCCTATGAATCTCAAATTTAGTATACCTCTTTCCACTTCGTGTTCTCCTGATATATTGGCCAAAATTTGTGCAAGAATTTTCATATTGCGCAAAATTGGGCTTTGTAACAGGAGAACATGCCGTCGAAAGAGATGGCACAAAGTAACGGCTCCGGAGAGCAAATCAAAGAGCAAGAAGTGGCGCAGATGTTTCCAGACTGTGACTGTTTAACGAAGAGACGCAGAATTTTCGAACGCATCTTGAAAGGCCTCCGCCTCTAATTTGCAACTTTAAGCATATGACTTTGAAGCTGAAATTTAGTATACCTCTTTCCACTTCATGTTCCCCTGATATGTTGGCCAAAATCTGGCGAAAATTTTCAGAATGCACAAAATTGGGATTGTAACAGGAGAACATTCTGTCGAAAGAGATGGTACAAAGCAACGTCTCCGGAGAGCAAATCAAAGAGCGAGAAGTGGCGCAGACGTTTCGAGACTGTGACTGTTTAACGAAGAGACGCAGAATTTTCGATCGCCGCTTGAAAGGCCTGCACCTCTTATTTGCAACTTTAAGGCGATGCCTATGAATCTCATATTTAGTATACCTCTTTCCACTTCGTGTTCTCATGATATAGTGGCCAAAATCAGGCGAAAATTTCGAGAATGCACAAAATTGTGCTTTGTAACAGGAGAACATGCCATCGAAAGGGATGGCACAAAGTAACGTCTCCAGAGAGCAAATCAATGAGCGAGAAGTGGCGCAGATGTTTCGAGACAGTGACTGTTTAACGAAGAGACGCAGAATTTTCGAACGCCTCTTGAAAGGCCTCCGCCTCTAATTTGCAACTTTAAGGATATGTCTTTGAAGCTGAAATTTAGTATACCTCTTTCCACTTCATGTTCCCCTGATATATTGGCCAAAATCTGGTGAAAATTTTCAGAATGCACAAAATTGGGATTGTAACAGGAGAACATTCTGTCGAAAGAGATGGTACAAAGTAACGTCTCCGGAGACCAAATCCAAGAGCTAGAAGTGGCGCAGACGTTTCGAGACTGTGACTGTTTAACGAAGAGACGCAGAATTTTCGAACGCCGCTTGAAAGGCCTGCACCTCTTACTTGCAACTTTAAGGCGATGCCTATGATTCTCAAATTTAGTATACCTCTTTCCACTTCATGTTCTCCTGATATATTGGCCAAAATTTGTGCAAAAATTTTCATATTGCGCAAAATTGGGCTTTGTAACAGGAGAACATTCTGTCGAAAGAGATGGCACAAAGTAACGTCTCCGGAGACCAAATCAAAGAGCGAGAAGTGGCGCAGACGTTTCGAGACTGTGACTGTTTAACGAAGAGACGCCGAATTTTCGAACGCCGCTTGAAAGGCCTGCACCTATTACTTGCAACTTTAAGGCGATGCCTATGAATCTCAAATTTAGTATACCTCTTTCCACTTCATGTTCTCCTGATATATTGGCCAAAATTTGTGCAAGAATTTTCATATTGCACAAAATTGGGCTTTGTAACAGGAGAACATGCCGTCGAAAGAGATGGCACAAAGTAACGGCTCCGGAGAGCAAATCAAAGAGCAAGAAGTGGTGCAGATGTTTCGAGGCAGTGACTGTTTAACGAAGAGACGCAGAATTTTCGAACGCCTCTTGAAAGTCCTGTGCCTCTTATTGGCAACTTTAAGGCGATGCCTTTGAAGCTGAAATTTAGTATACCTCTTTCCACTTCTTGTTCTCCTGATATATTGGCCAAAATTTGTGCAAGAATTTTCATATTGCGCAAAATTGGGCTTTGTAACAGGAGAACATGCCGTCGAAAGAGATGGCACAAAGTAACGGCTCCGGAGAGCAAATCAAAGAGCAAGAAGTGGCGCAGATGTTTCCAGACTGTGACTGTTTAACGAAGAGACTCAGAATTTTCGAACGCATCTTGAAAGGCCTCCGCCTCTAATTTGCAACTTTAAGCATATGCCTTTGAAGCTGAAATTTAGTATACCTCTTTCCACTTCATGTTCCCCTGATATATTGGCCAAAATCTGGCGAAAATTTTCAGAATGCACAAAATTGGGATTGTAACAGGAGAACATTCTGTCGAAAGAGATGGTACAAAGCAACGTCTCCGGAGAGCAAATCAAAGAGCGAGAAGTGGCGCAGACGTTTCGAGACTGTGACTGTTTAACGAAGAGACGCAGAATTTTCGAACGCCGCTTGAAAGGCCTGCACCTCTTATTTGCAACTTTAAGGCGATGCCTATGAATCTCAAATTTAGTATACCTCTTTCCACTTCATGTTCTCCTGATATATTGGCCAAAATTTGGCAAAAATTTTCATAATGCACAAAATTGGGCTTTGTAACTGGAGAACATGCCGTCGAAAGAGATGGCACAAAGTAACGTCTCCGGAGAGCAAATCAAAGAGCGAGAAGTGGCGCAGACGTTTCCAGACTGTGAGTGTTTAACGAAGAGACGTAGAATTTTCGAACGCCTCTTGAAAGGCCTCCGCCTCTAATTTGCAACTTTAAGGATATGCCTTTGAAGCTGAAATTTAGTATACCTCTTTCCACTTCATGTTCTCCTGATATATTGGCCAAAATCTGGCGAAAATTATCACAATGCACAAAATTGGGCTTTGTAACTGGAGAACATGCCGTCGAAAGAGATGGCACAAAGTAACGTCTCCGGAGAGCAAATCAAAGAGCGAGAAGTGGCGCAGGCGTTTCCAGACTGTGAGTGTTTAACGAAGAGACGCAGAATTTTCGAACGCCGCTTGAAAGGCCTGCACCTCTTATTTGCAACTTTAAGGCGATGCCTATGAATCTCAAATTTAGTATACCTCTTTCCACTTCATGTTCCCCTGATATATTGGCCAAAATCTGGCGAAAATTTTCAGAATGCACAAAATTGGGCTTTGTAACTGGAGAACATGCCGTCGAAAGAGATGGCACAAAGTAACGTCTCCGGAGAGCAAATCAAAGAGCGAGAAGTGGCGCAGATGTTTCCAGACTGTGACTGTTTAACGAAGAGACGCAGAATTTTCGAACGCATCTTGAAAGGCCTCCGCCTCTAATTTGCAACTTTAAGCATATGCCTTTGAAGCTGAAATTTAGTATACCTCTTTCCACTTCATGTTCTCCTGATATATTGGCCAAAATTTGGCAAAAATTTTCATAATGCACAAAATTGGGCTTTGTAACAGGAGAACATTCTGTCGAAAGAGATGGCACAAAGTAACGTCTCCGGAGACCAAATCAAAGAGCGAGAAGTGGCGCAGACGTTTCGAGACTGTGACTGTTTTACGAAGAGACGCAGAATTTTCGAACGCCGCTTGAAAGGCCTGCACCTATTACTTGCAACTTTAAGGCGATGCCTATGAATCTCAAATTTAGTATACCTCTTTCCACTTCTTGTTCTCCTGATATATTGGCCAAAATTTGTGCAAGAATTTTCATATTGCGCAAAATTGGGCTTTGTAACAGGAGAACATGCCGTCGAAAGAGATGGCACAAAGTAACGGCTCCGGAGAGCAAATCAAAGAGCAAGAAGTGGCGCAGATGTTTCCAGACTGTGACTGTTTAACGAAGAGACGCAGAATTTTCGAACGCCGCTTGAAAGGCCTGCACCTCTTATTTGCAACTTTAAGGCGATGCCTATGAATCTCAAATTTAGTATACCTCTTTCCACTTCATGTTCTCCTGATATATTGGCCAAAATTTGGCAAAAATTTTCATAATGCACAAAATTGGGCTTTGTAACTGGAGAACATGCCGTCGAAAGAGATGGCACAAAGTAACGTCTCCGGAGAGCAAATCAAAGAGCGAGAAGTGGCGCAGACGTTTCCAGACTGTGAGTGTTTAACGAAGAGACGTAGAATTTTCGAACGCCTCTTGAAAGTCCTGTGCCTCTTATTGGCAACTTTAAGGCGATGCCTTTGATGCTGAAATTTAGTATACCTCTTTCCACTTCATGTTCCCCTGATATATTGGCCAAAATCTGGCGAAAATTTTCAGAATGCACAAAATTGGGATTGTAACAGGAGAACATTCTGTCGAAAGAGATGGTACAAAGCAACGTCTCCGGAGAGCATATCAAAGAGCGAGAAGTGGCGCAGACGTTTCGAGACTGTGACTGTTTAACGAAGAGACGCAGAATTTTCGAACGCCGCTTGAAAGGCCTGCACCTCTTATTTGCAACTTTAAGGCGATGCCTATGAATCTCAAATTTAGTATACCTCTTTCCACTTCGTGTTCTCATGATATAGTGGCCAAAATCAGGCGAAAATTTCGAGAATGCACAAAATTGTGCTTTGCAACAGGAGAACATGCCATCGAAAGGGATGGCACAAAGTAACGTCTCCAGAGAGCAAATCAATGAGCGAGAAGTGGCGCAGATGTTTCGAGACAGTGACTGTTTAACGAAGAGACGCAGAATTTTCGAACGCCTCTTGAAAGGCCTCCGCCTCTAATTTGCAACTTTAAGGATATGCCTTTGAAGCTGAAATTTAGTATACCTCTTTCCACTTCATGTTCTCCTGATATATTGGCCAAAATCTGGCGAAAATTATCACAATGCACAAAATTGGGCTTTGTAACTGGAGAACATGCCGTCGAAAGAGATGGCACAAAGTAACGTCTCCGGAGAGCAAATCAAAGAGCGAGAAGTGGCGCAGGCGTTTCCAGACTGTGAGTGTTTAACGAAGAGACGCAGAATTTTCGAACGCCGCTTGAAAGGCCTGCACCTCTTATTTGCAACTTTAAGGCGATGCCTATGAATCTCAAATTTAGTATACCTCTTTCCACTTCATGTTCCCCTGATATATTGGCCAAAATCTGGCGAAAATTTTCAGAATGCACAAAATTGGGCTTTGTAACTGGAGAACATGCCGTCGAAAGAGATGCCACAAAGTAACGTCTCCGGAGAGCAAATCAAAGAGCGAGAAGTGGCGCAGATGTTTCCAGACTGTGACTGTTTAACGAAGAGACGCAGAATTTTCGAACGCATCTTGAAAGGCCTCCGCCTCTAATTTGCAACTTTAAGCATATGCCTTTGAAGCTGAAATTTAGTATACCTCTTTCCACTTCATGTTCCCCTGATATATTGGCCAAAATCTGGCGAAAATTTTCAGAATGCACAAAATTGGGCTTTGTAACTGGAGAACATGCCGTCGAAAGAGATGCCACAAAGTAACGTCTCCGGAGAGCAAATCAAAGAGCGAGAAGTGGCGCAGATGTTTCCAGACTGTGACTGTTTAACGAAGAGACGCAGAATTTTCGAACGCATCTTGAAAGGCCTCCGCCTCTAATTTGCAACTTTAAGCATATGCCTTTGAAGCTGAAATTTAGTATACCTCTTTCCACTTCATGTTCCCCTGATATATTGGCCAAAATCTGGCGAAAATTTTCAGAATGCACAAAATTGGGATTGTAACAGGAGAACATTCTGTCGAAAGAGATGGTACAAAGCAACGTCTCCGGAGAGCAAATCAAAGAGCGAGAAGTGGCGCAGACGTTTCGAGACTGTGACTGTTTAACGAAGAGACGCAGAATTTTCGAACGCCGCTTGAAAGGCCTGCACCTCTTATTTGCAACTTTAAGGCGATGCCTATGAATCTCAAATTTAGTATACCTCTTTCCACTTCATGTTCTCCTGATATATTGGCCAAAATTTGGCAAAAATTTTCATAATGCACAAAATTGGGCTTTGTAACTGGAGAACATGCCGTCGAAAGAGATGGCACAAAGTAACGTCTCCGGAGAGCAAATCAAAGAGCGAGAAGTGGCGCAGACGTTTCCAGACTGTGAGTGTTTAACGAAGAGACGTAGAATTTTCGAACGCCTCTTGAAAGTCCTGTGCCTCTTATTGGCAACTTTAAGGCGATGCCTTTGATGCTGAAATTTAGTATACCTCTTTCCACTTCATGTTCCCCTGATATATTGGCCAAAATCTGGCGAAAATTTTCAGAATGCACAAAATTGGGATTGTAACAGGAGAACATTCTGTCGAAAGAGATGGTACAAAGCAACGTCTCCGGAGAGCATATCAAAGAGCGAGAAGTGGCGCAGACGTTTCGAGACTGTGACTGTTTAACGAAGAGACGCAGAATTTTCGAACGCCGCTTGAAAGGCCTGCACCTCTTATTTGCAACTTTAAGGCGATGCCTATGAATCTCAAATTTAGTATACCTCTTTCCACTTCGTGTTCTCATGATATAGTGGCCAAAATCAGGCGAAAATTTCGAGAATGCACAAAATTGTGCTTTGCAACAGGAGAACATGCCATCGAAAGGGATGGCACAAAGTAACGTCTCCAGAGAGCAAATCAATGAGCGAGAAGTGGCGCAGATGTTTCGAGACAGTGACTGTTTAACGAAGAGACGCAGAATTTTCGAACGCCTCTTGAAAGGCCTCCGCCTCTAATTTGCAACTTTAAGGATATGCCTTTGAAGCTGAAATTTAGTATACCTCTTTCCACTTCATGTTCTCCTGATATATTGGCCAAAATCTGGCGAAAATTATCACAATGCACAAAATTGGGCTTTGTAACTGGAGAACATGCCGTCGAAAGAGATGGCACAAAGTAACGTCTCCGGAGAGCAAATCAAAGAGCGAGAAGTGGCGCAGGCGTTTCCAGACTGTGAGTGTTTAACGAAGAGACGCAGAATTTTCGAACGCCGCTTGAAAGGCCTGCACCTCTTATTTGCAACTTTAAGGCGATGCCTATGAATCTCAAATTTAGTATACCTCTTTCCACTTCATGTTCCCCTGATATATTGGCCAAAATCTGGCGAAAATTTTCAGAATGCACAAAATTGGGCTTTGTAACTGGAGAACATGCCGTCGAAAGAGATGCCACAAAGTAACGTCTCCGGAGAGCAAATCAAAGAGCGAGAAGTGGCGCAGATGTTTCCAGACTGTGACTGTTTAACGAAGAGACGCAGAATTTTCGAACGCATCTTGAAAGGCCTCCGCCTCTAATTTGCAACTTTAAGCATATGCCTTTGAAGCTGAAATTTAGTATACCTCTTTCCACTTCATGTTCCCCTGATATATTGGCCAACATCTGGCGAAAATTTTCAGAATGCACAAAATTGGGCTTTGTAACTGGAGAACATGCCGTCGAAAGAGATGGCACAAAGTAATGTCTCCGGAGAGCAAATCAAAGAGCGAGAAGTGGCGCAGACGTTTCTAGACTGTGACTGTTTAACGAAGAGACGCAGAATTATCGAACGCCGCTTGAAAGGCCTGCACCTCTTATTTGCAACTTTAAGGCGATGCCTATGAATCTCAAATTTAGTATACCTTTTTCCACTTCATGTTCTCCTGATATATTGGCCAAAATTTGGCAAAAATTTTCATAATGCACAAAATTGGGCTTTGTAACAGGAGAACATTCTGTCGAAAGAGATGGCACAAAGTAACGTCTCCGGAGACCAAATCAAAGAGCGAGAAGTGGCGCAGACGTTTCGAGACTGTGACTGTTTTACGAAGAGACGCAGAATTTTCGAACGCCGCTTGAAAGGCCTGCACCTATTACTTGCAACTTTAAGGCGATGCCTATGAATCTCAAATTTAGTATACCTCTTTCCACTTCATGTTCTCCTGATATATAGGCCAAAATTTGGCAAAAATTTTCATAATGCACAAAATTGGGCTTTGTAACAGGAGAACATTCTGTCGAAAGAGATGGCACAAAGTAACGTCTCCGGAGACCAAATCAAAGAGCGAGAAGTGGCGCAGACGTTTCGAGACTGTGACTGTTTTACGAAGAGACGCAGAATTTTCGAACGCCGCTTGAAAGGCCTGCACCTATTACTTGCAACTTTAAGGCGATGCCTATGAATCTCAAATTTAGTATACCTCTTTCCACTTCATGTTCTCCTGATATATTGGCCAAAATTTGTGCACGAATTTTCATATTGCGCAAAATTGGGCTTTGTAACAGGAGAACATGCCGTCGAAAGAGATGGCACAAAGTAACGGCTCCGGAGAGCAAATCAAAGAGCAAGAAGTGGCGCAGATGTTTCCAGACTGTGACTGTTTAACGAAGAGACGCAGAATTTTCGAACGCATCTTGAAAGGCCTCCGCCTCTAATTTGCAACTTTAAGCATATGCCTTTGAAGCTGAAATTTAGTATACCTCTTTCCACTTCATGTTCCCCTGATATATTGGCCAAAATCTGGCGAAAATTTTCAGAATGCACAAAATTGTGATTGTAACAGGAGAACATTCTGTCGAAAGAGATGGTACAAAGCAACGTCTCCGGAGAGCAAATCAAAGAGCGAGAAGTGGCGCAGACGTTTCGAGACTGTGACTGTTTAACGAAGAGACGCAGAATTTTCGAACGCCACTTGAAAGGCCTGCACCTCTTACTTGCAACTTTAAGGCGATGCCTATGATTCTCAAATTTAGTATACCTCTTTCTACTTCATGTTCTCCTGATATATTGGCCAAAATTTGTGCAAAAATTTTCATATTGCGCAAAATTGGGCTTTGTAACAGGAGTACATGCCGTCGAAAGAGATGGCACAAAGTAACGGCTCCGGAGAGCAAATCAAAGAGCAAGAAGTGGCGCAAACGTTTCCAGACTGTGACTGTTTAACGAAGAGACGCAGAATTTTCGAACGCATCTTGAAAGGCCTCCGCCTCTAATTTGCAACTTTAAGCATATGCCTTTGAAGCTGAAATTTAGTATACCTCTTTCCACTTCATGTTCCCCTGATATATTGGCCAAAATCTGGCGAAAATTTTCAGAATGCACAAAATTGGGCTTTGTAACTGGATAACATGCCGTCGAAAGAGATGGCACAAAGTAACGTCTCCGGAGAGCAAATCAAAGAGCGAGAAGTGGCGCAGACGTTTCTAGACTGTGAGTGTTTAACGAAGAGACGCAGAATTTTCGAACGCCTCTTGAAAGTCCTGTGCCTCTTATTGGCAACTTTAAGGCGATGCCTTTGATGCTGAAATTTAGTATACCTCTTTCCACTACATGTTCTCCTGATATATTGGCCAAAATCTGGCGAAAATTATCAGAATGCACAAAATTGGGCCTTGTAACAGGAGAACATTCTGTCGAAAGAGATGGCACAAAGTAACGTCTCCGGAGAGCAAATCAAAGAGCGAGAAGTGACGCAGACGTTTCGAGACTGTGACTGTTTAACGAAGAGACGCAGAATTTTCGAACGCCTCTTGAAAGGCCTCCGCCACTTATTGGCAACTTTAAGGCGATGCCTTTGAAGCTGAAATTTAGTATACCTCTTTCCACTTCATGTTCTCCTGATATATTGGCCAAAATTTGGCAAAAATTTTCATAATGCACAAAATTGGGCTTTGTAACAGGAGAACATTCTGTCGAAAGAGATGGCACAATGTAACGTCTCCGGAGACCAAATCAAAGAGCGAGAAGTGGCGCAGACGTTTCGAGACTGTGACTGTTTTACGAAGAGACGCAGAATTTTCGAACGCCGCTTGAAAGGCCAGCACCTATTACTTGCAACTTTAAGGCGATGCCTATGAATCTCAAATTTAGTATACCTCTTTCCACTTCATGTTCTCCTGATATATTGGCCAAAATTTGGCAAAAATTTTCATAATGCACAAAATTGGGCTTTGTAACTGGAGAACATGCCGTCGAAAGAGATGGCACAAAGTAACGTCTCCGGAGAGCAAATCAAAGAGCGAGAAGTGGCGCAGACGTTTCCAGACTGTGAGTGTTTAACGAAGAGACGTAGAATTTTCGAACGCCTCTTGAAAGTCCTGTGCCTCTTATTGGCACCTTTAAGGCGATGCCTTTGATGCTGAAATTTAGTATACCTATTTCCACTTCATGTTCCCCTGATATATTGGCCAAAATCTGGCGAAAATTTTCAGAATGCACAAAATTGGGATTATAACAGGAGAACATTCTGTCGAAAGAGATGGTACAAAGCAACGTCTCCGGAGAGCAAATCAAAGAGCGAGAAGTGGCGCAGACGTTTCGAGACTGTGACTGTTTAACGAAGAGACGCAGAATTTTCGAACGCCGCGTGAAAGGCCTGCACCGCTTATTTGCAACTTTAAGGCGATGCCTATGAATCTCAAATTTAGTATACCTCTTTCCACTTCATGTTGCCCTGATATATTGGCCAAAATTTGGCAAAAATTTTCATAATGCACAAAATTGGGCTTTGTAACAGGAGAACATACCGTCGAAAGAGATGGCACAACGTAACGTCTCCGGAGAGCAAATCAAAGAGCGAGAAGTGGCGCAGACGTTTCGAGACTGTGACTGTTTTACGAAGAGACGCAGAATTTTCGAACGCCGCTTGAAAGGCCAGCACCTATTACTTGCAACTTTAAGGCGATGCCTATGAATCTCAAATTTAGTATACCTCTTTCCACTTCATGTTCTCCTGATATATTGGCCAAAATTTGGCAAAAATTTTAATAATGCACAAAATTGGGCTTTGTAACTGGAGAACATGCCGTCGAAAGAGATGGCACAAAGTAACGTCTCCGGAGAGCAAATCAAAGAGCGAGAAGTGGCGCAGACGTTTCCAGACTGTGAGTGTTTAACGAAGAGACGCAGAATTTTCGAACGCCTCTTGAAAGTCCTGTGCCTCTTATTGGCAACTTTAAGGCGATGCCTGTGAAGCTGAAATTTAGTATACATCTTTCCACTTCATGTTGCCCTGATATATTGGCCAAAATTTGGCAAAAATTTTCATAATGCACAAAATTGGGCTTTGTAACAGGAGAACATACCGTCGAAAGAGATGGCACAAAGTAACGTCTCCGGAGAGCAAATCAAAGAGCGAGAAGTGACGCAGACGTTTCGAGACTGTGACTGTTTAACGAAGAGACGCAGAATTTTCGAACGCCTCTTGAAAGGCCTCCGCCACTTATTGGCAACTTTAAGGCGATGCCTTTGAAGCTGAAATTTAGTATACCTCTTTCCACTTCATGTTCTCCTGATATATTGGCCAAAATTTGGCAAAAATTTTCATAATGCACAAAATTGGGCTTTGTAACAGGAGAACATTCTGTCGAAAGAGATGGCACAATGTAACGTCTCCGGAGACCAAATCAAAGAGCGAGAAGTGGCGCAGACGTTTCGAGACTGTGACTGTTTTACGAAGAGACGCAGAATTTTCGAACGCCGCTTGAAAGGCCAGCACCTATTACTTGCAACTTTAAGGCGATGCCTATGAATCTCAAATTTAGTATACCTCTTTCCACTTCATGTTCTCCTGATATATTGGCCAAAATTTGGCAAAAATTTTCATAATGCACAAAATTGGGCTTTGTAACTGGAGAACATGCCGTCGAAAGAGATGGCACAAAGTAACGTCTCCGGAGAGCAAATCAAAGAGCGAGAAGTGGCGCAGACGTTTCCAGACTGTGAGTGTTTAACGAAGAGACGTAGAATTTTCGAACGCCTCTTGAAAGTCCTGTGCCTCTTATTGGCACCTTTAAGGCGATGCCTTTGATGCTGAAATTTAGTATACCTATTTCCACTTCATGTTCCCCTGATATATTGGCCAAAATCTGGCGAAAATTTTCAGAATGCACAAAATTGGGATTATAACAGGTGAACATTCTGTCGAAAGAGATGGTACAAAGCAACGTCTCCGGAGAGCAAATCAAAGAGCGAGAAGTGGCGCAGACGTTTCGAGACTGTGACTGTTTAACGAAGAGACGCAGAATTTTCGAACGCCGCTTGAAAGGCCTGCACCGCTTATTTGCAACTTTAAGGCGATGCCTATGAATCTCAAATTTAGTATACCTCTTTCCACTTCATGTTCTCCTGATATATTGGCCAAAATTTGGCAAAAATTTTCATAAAGCACAAAATTGGGCTTTGTAACAGGAGAACATGCCGTCGAAACAGATGGCACAAAGTAACGGCTCCGGAGAGCAAATCAAAGAGCAAGAAGTGGCGCAGATGTTTCGAGGCAGTGACTGTTTAACGAAGAGACGCAGAATTTTCGAACGCCTCTTGAAAGGCCTCCGCCTCTAATTTGCAACTTTAAGGCGATGCCTATGAATCTCAAATTTAGTATACCTCTTTCCACTTCATGTTCTCCTGATATATTGGCCAAAATTTGGCAAAAATTTTCATAAAGCACAAAATTGGGCTTTGTAACAGGAGAACATGCCGTCGAAAGAGATGGCACAAAGTAACGGCTCCGGAGAGCAAATCAAAGAGCAAGAAGTGGCGCAGACGTTTCGAGGCAGTGACTGTTTAACGAAGAGACGCAGAATTTTCGAACGCCTCTTGAAAGGCCTCCGCCTCTAATTTGCAACTTTAAGGCGATGCCTTTGAAGCTGAAATTTAGTATACATCTTTCCACTTCATGTTGCCCTGATATATTGGCCAAAATTTGGCAAAAATTTTCATAATGCACAAAATTGGGCTTTGTAACAGGAGAACATACCGTCGAAAGAGATGGCACAAAGTAACGTCTCCGGAGAGCAAATCAAAGAGCGAGAAGTGACGCAGACGTTTCGAGACTGTGACTGTTTAACGAAGAGACGCAGAATTTTCGAACGCCTCTTGAAAGTCCAGTGCCTCTTATTGGCAACTTTAAGCATATGCCTTTGAAGCTGAAATTTAGTATACCTCTTTCCACTTCATGTTCCCCTCATATATTGGCCAAAATCTGGCGAAAATTTTCAGAATGCACAAAATTGGGATTGTAACAGGAGAACATTCTGTCGAAAGAGATGGTACAAAGCAACGTCTCCGGAGAGCAAATCAAAGAGCGAGAAGTGGCGCAGACGTTTCGAGACTGTGACTGTTTAACGAAGAGACGCAGAATTTTCGAACGCCGCTTGAAAGGCCTGCACCTCTTATTTGCAACTCTAAGGCGATGCCTATGAATCTCAAATTTAGTATACCTCTTTCCACTTCATGTTCTCCTGATATATTGGCCAAAATTTGGCAAAAATTTTCATAATGCACAAAATTGGGCTTTGTAACTGGAGAACATGCCGTCGAAAGAGATGGCACAAAGTAACGTATCCGGAGAGCAAATCAAAGAGCGAGAAGTGGCGCAGACGTTTCCAGACTGTGAGTGTTTAACGAAGAGACGTAGAATTTTCGAACGCCTCTTGAAAGTCCTGTGCCTCTTATTGGCAACTTTAAGGCGATGCCTTTGATGCTGAAATTTAGTATACCTCTTTCCACTTCATGTTCCCCTGATATATTGGCCAAAATCTGGCGAAAATTTTCAGAATGCACAAAATTGGGATTGTAACAGGAGAACATTCTGTCGAAAGAGATGGTACAAAGCAACGTCTCCGGAGAGCAAATCAAAGAGCGAGAAGTGGCGCAGACGTTTCGAGACTGTGACTGTTTAACGAAGAGACGCAGAATTTTCGAACGCCACTTGAAAGGCCTGCACCTCTTATTTGCAACTTTAAGTCGATGCCTATGAATCTCAAATTTAGTATACCTCTTTCCACTTTGTGTTCTCATGATATAGTGGCCAAAATCAGGCGAAAATTTCGAGAATGCACAAAATTGTGCTTTGTAACAGGAGAACATGCCATCCAAAGGGATGGCACAAAGTAACGTCTCCAGAGAGCAAATCAATGAGCGAGAAGTGGCGCAGATGTTTCGAGACAGTGACTGTTTAACGAAGAGACGCAGAATTTTCGAACGCCTCTTGAAAGGCCTCCGCCTCTAATTTGCAACTTTAAGGATATGCCTTTGAAGCTGAAATTTAGTATACCTCTTTCCACTTCATGTTCTCCTGATATATTGGCCAAAATCTGGCGAAATTATCACAATGCACAAAATTGGGCTTTGTAACTGGAGAACATGCCGTCGAAAGAGATGGCACAAAGTAACGTCTCCGGAGAGCAAATCAAAGAGCGAGAAGTGGCGCAGGCGTTTCCAAACTGTGAGTGTTTAACGAAGAGACGCAGAATTTTCGAACGCCGCTTGAAAGGCCTGCACCTCTTATATGCAACTTTAAGGCGATGCCTATGAATCTCAAATTTAGTATACCTCTTTCCACTTCATGTTCCCCTGATATATTGGCCAAAATCTGGCGAAAATTTTCGGAATGCACAAAATTGGGATTATAACAGGAGAACATTCTGTCGAAAGAGATGGTACAAAGCAACGTCTCCGCAGAGCAAATCAAAGAGCGAGAAGTGGCGCAGACGTTTCGAGACTGTGACTGTTTAACGAAGAGACGCAGAATTTTCGAACGCCGCTTGAAAGGCCTGCACCTCTTATTTGCAACTTTAAGGCGATGCCTATGAATCTCAAATTTAGTATACATCTTTCCACTTCATGTTCTCCTGATATATTGGCCAAAATTTGGCAAAAATTTTCATAATGCACAAAATTGGGCTTTGTAACAGGAGAACATGCCGTCGAAAGAGATGGCACAAAGTAACGTCTCCGGAGAGCAAATCAAAGGTCAAGAAGTGGCGCAGATGTTTCCAGACTGTGACTGTATAACGAAGAGACGCTGAATTTTCGAACGCATCTTGAAAGGCCTCCGCCTCTAATTTGCAACTTTAAGGATATGCCTTTGAAACTGAAATTTAGTATACCTCTTTCCGCTTCATGTTCCCCTGATATATTGGCCAAAATCTGGCGAAAATTTTCAGAATGCACAAAATTGGGATTGTAACAGGAGAACATTCTGTCGAAAGAGATGGTACAAAGTAACGTCTCCGGAGACCAAATCAAAGAGCGAGAAGTGGCGCAGACGTTTCGAGACTGTGACTGTTTTACGAAGAGACGCAGAATTTTCGAACGCCGCTTGAAAGGCCTGCACCTATTACTTGCAACTTTAAGGCGATGCCTATGAATCTCAAATTTAGTATACCTCTTTCCACTTCATGTTCTCCTGATATATTGGCCAAAATTTGGCAAAAATTTTCATAAAGCACAAAATTGGGCTTTGTAACAGGAGAACATGCCGTCGAAAGAGATGGCACAAAGTAACGGCTCCGGAGAGCATATCAAAGAGCAAGAAGTGGCGCAGACGTTTCGAGGCAGTGACTGTTTAACGAAGAAACGCAGAATTTTCGAACGCCTCTTGAAAGGCCTCCGCCTCTAATTTGCAACTTTAAGGCGATGCCTTTGAAGCTGAAATTTAGTATACATCTTTCCACTTCATGTTGCCCTGATATATTGTCCAAAATTTGGCAAAAATTTTCATAATGCACAAAATTGGGCTTTGTAACAGGAGAACATACCGTCGAAAGAGATGGCACAAAGTAACGTCTCCGGAGAGCAAATCAAAGAGCGAGAAGTGACGCAGACGTTTCGAGACTGTGACTGTTTAACGAAGAGACGCAGAATTTTCGGACGCCGCTTGAAAGTCCTGCACCTCTTACTTGCAACTTTAAGGCGATGCCCATATATCTCAAATTTAGTATACCTCTTTCCACTTCATGTTCTCCTGATATATTGGCCAAAATTTGTGCAAAAATTTTCATATTGCACAAAATTGGGCTTTGTAATAGGAGAACATGCCGTCGAAAGAGATGGCACAAAGTAACGGCTCCGGAGA
>NW_027485845.1:5000-7500 GCF_050908995.1 Andrena cerasifolii
TCAGTCGGTCGGTCGGTCGGTCGGTCGGTCGGTTGGTCGTTCGGTCGGTCGGTCGGTCCGGTCGGTCGGCGGTCGGTCGGTCCGTCGGTCGGTCGTCGGTCGGTCGGTCGGTCGTCGGACGGTCGGTCGGTCGGTCAGTCGGTCAGTCGGTCGGTCCGTCGGTCAGTCGGTCCATCGGTCAGTGGGTCAGTCGGTCAGTTGGTCGGTCTTTCGGTCAGTCGGTCAGTCAGTCCGTCCGTCGGTCGGTCGGTCGGTCGGTCGTTCGGTCGGTCGGTCGGTCGGTCGGATGGTCGGTCGGTCGGTCAGTCTGTCAGTCGGTCAGTCGTTCAGTTGGTCGGTCAGTCGGTCAGTCGGTCAGTCAGTCCGACGGTCGGTCGGTCGGTCGGTCGGTCGGTCAGTCGGACAATCGGTCCGTCGGTCGGTCGGTCGGTCGGTCGGTCGGTCGGTCGGTCGGTCGGTCGGTCGGTCGGTCGGTCGGTCTGTCGGTCGGTCGGTCGGTCGGTCGGTCGGTCGGTCGGTCAGTCGGTCGGTCGGTCGGGCGGTCGGTCGGTCGGTCGGTCGGTCAGTCGGTCAGTCGGTCAGTCGGTCAGTCGGTCAGTCGGTCGGTCAGTCGGACAATCGGTCGGTACGTCGGTCGGTCGGTCGGTCGGTCGGTCGGTCGGTCGGTCGGTCGTTCGGTCGGTCGGTCGGTCGGTCCGTCAGTCAGTCCGTCGGTCGGTCGGTCAGTCGGTCAGTCGGTCAGTCGGTCGGTCCGTCGGTCAGTCGGTCCGTCAGTCGGTCGGTCGGTCGGTCGGTCGGTCGGTCGGTCGGTCGGTCGGTCGTTCGGTCGGTCGGTCGGTCGGTCGGTCGGTCGTTCGGTCGGTCGGTCGGTCGGTCGGTCGGTCGGTCGGTCGGTCGTTCGGTCGGTCGGTCGGTCGGTCCGTCAGTCAGTCCGTCGGTCGGTCGGTCGGTCGGTCGGTCGGTCGGTCGGGTCGTTCGGTCGGTCGGTCGGTCGGTCGGTCGGTCGGTCGGTCGGTCGGTCGGTCGGTCGGTCGGTCGGTCGGTCGGTCGGTCTGTCGGTCGGTCGGTCGGTCGGTCGGTCGGTCGGTCGGTCGGTCAGTCGGTCAGTCGGTCGGTCCGTCGGTCAGTCGGTCCATCGGTCAGTGGGTCAGTCGGTCAGTTGGTCGGTCTTTCGGTCAGTCGGTCAGTCAGTCCGTCCGTCGGTCGGTCGGTCGGTCGGTCGTTCGGTCGGTCGGTCGGTCGGTCGGATGGTCGGTCGGTCGGTCAGTCTGTCAGTCGGTCAGTCGTTCAGTTGGTCGGTCAGTCGGTCAGTCGGTCAGTCAGTCCGACGGTCGGTCGGTCGGTCGGTCGGTCGGTCAGTCGGACAATCGGTCCGTCCGGTCGGTCGGTCGGTCGGTCTGTCAGTCGGTCAGTCGGTCAGTCGGTCAGTCGGTCAGTCGGTCAGTCGGTCGGTCAGTCGGACAATCGGTCAGTCGGTCAGTCGGTCAGTCGGTCAGTCGGTCAGTCGGTCGGTCAGTCGGACAATCGGTCGGTCCGTCGTCGGTCGGTCGGTCGGTCGGTCGGTCGGTCGGTCGGTCGGTCGGTCGGTCGGTCGGTCTGTCGGTCGGTCGGTCGGTCGGTCGGTCGGTCGGTCAGTCGGTCAGTCGGTCGGTCCGTCGGTCAGTCGGTCCATCGGTCAGTGGGTCAGTCGGTCAGTTGGTCGGTCTTTCGGTCAGTCGGTCAGTCAGTCCGTCCGTCGGTCCGGTCGGTCGGTCGGTCGTTCGGTCGGTCGGTCGGTCGGTCGGATGGTCGGTCGGTCGGTCAGTCTGTCAGTCGGTCAGTCGTTCAGTTGGTCGGTCAGTCGGTCAGTCGGTCAGTCAGTCCCGACGGTCGGTCGGTCCGTCGGTCGGTCGGTCGGGCGGTCGGTCGGTCGGTCGGTCTGTCAGTCGGTCGGTCGGTCGGTCGGTCGGTCGGTCGGTCGGTCGGTCGTTCGGTCGGTCGGTCGGTCGGTCGGTCGGTCGGTCGGTCGGTCGGTCGGTCGGTCGGTCGGTCGGTCGGTATGTCGGTCGGTCGGTCGGTCGGTCGGTCGGTCGGGCGGTCGGTCGGTCGGTCGGTCTGTCAGTCGGTCGGTCGGTCGGTCGGTCGGTCGGTCGGTCGGTCGGTCGGTCCGTCGGTCGGTCGGTCGGGCGGTCGGTCGGTCGGTCGGTCTGTCAGTCGGTCGGTCGGTCGGTCGGTCGGTCGGTTGGTCGTTCGGTCGGTCGGTCGGTCGGTCGGTCGGTCGGTCGGTCGGTCGGTCGGTCGGTCGGTCTGTCGGTCGGTCGGTCGGTCGGTCGGTCGGTCGGTCAGTCGGTCAGTCGGTCGGTCCGTCGGTCAGTCGGTCCATCGGTCAGTGGGTCAGTCGGTCAGTTGGTCGGTCTTTCGGTCAGTCGGTCAGTCAGTCCGTCCGTCGGTCGGTCGGTCGGTCGGTCGTTCGGTCGGTCGGTCGGTCGGTCGGATGGTCGGTCGGTCGGTCAGTCTGTCA
>NW_027485846.1:0-29968 GCF_050908995.1 Andrena cerasifolii
CATATTTTTTCCTTTAATTTATTTACCTATTTTTTCCTCTAATTTATTTACCTATTTTTTATTTACCTTTTTTCTTTGATTTATTTAGCTATTTATCTATATTTATACACCAATTTTTTTCTCTAGATAATTTAACTATTTTTTCTCTCTTTATTTACCTATTTTTCTCTATTTATTCACCTATTTTTCTCTATTTATTTACCTACTTTTTTCTCTAATTTATTTACCTATTTTTCTGTTTATTTACCTATTTTTTCCTCTAATTTATTTACCTATTTTTTATTTACCTTTTTTCTTTGATTTATTTAGCTATTTATCTATATTTATACACCTATTTTTTCTCTAGATAATTTACCTATTTTTTCTCTATTTATTTCCCTATTTTTTCTCTATTTATTTCCCTATTTTTTCTCTATTTATTTACCTCTCTTTTTCTCTATTTATTTACCTATTTTTCTCTATTTATTTACCTCTTTTTCTGTATTTATTTACCTACTTTGTTTTCTCTACTTCATTACCTATTTTTCTCTATTTATTTGCCTATTTTTTTCTCTAAATTATTTACCTATTTTTCTCTATTTATTTACCTATTTTCTGTATTTATTTACCTCCTTTGTATTCTCTACTTCATTACCTATTTTTCACTATTTCTTTATCTATCTTTTTCTCTAATTTATTTACCAATTTTTTCTCTGTAATTTACCTATTTTTTCCAATTTAATTTTTTTATCTATATTTATACACCAATTTTTTCTCTAGATAATTTACCTATTTTTTCTCTCTTTATTTACCTATTTTTTCTCTATTTTGTTTACCTACTTTTTCTCTATTTATTTACCTATTTTTCTCTATTTATTTACCTCTTTTTTCTATTTATTTACCTATTTTTCTCTAGTTATTTACCTACTTTTTCCTCTAATTTATTTACCTATTTTTATATACCTTTTTTCTATGATTTATTTAGCTATTTATCTATATTTATACACCTATTTTTCTCTAGATAATTTAAAAAAATTTTCTCTATTTATTTGCCTATTTTTTTTCTAAATTATTTACCTATTTTTCTCTATGTATTTACCTATTTTCTGTATTTATTTACCTCCTTTGTATTCTCTACTTCATTACCTATTTTTCACTATTTCTTTATCTATCTTTTTCTCTAATTTATTTACCAATTTTTTCTCTGTAATTTACCTATTTTTTCCTTTAATTTATTTACCTATTTTGTATTCTCTACTTCATTACTTATTTTTCACTATTTCTTTATCTATTTTTTTTCTCTAATTTATTTACCTATTTTTTCTCTGTTTATTTACCTATTTTTTCCTTTAATTTATTTACCTATATTTCTGTGTATTTACCTATTTTTTCCTCTAATTTATTTACCTATTTTTTATTTACCTTTTTTTCTTTGATTTATTTAGCTATTTATCTATATTTATACACCATTTTTTTCTCTAGATAATTTACCATTTTTTACTCTAGATAATTTACCTATTTTTTCTCTCTTTATTTACCTATTTTTTCTCTATTTATTTACCTACTTTTTCTCTATTTATTTACCTATTTTTTCTCTAGATAATTTACCTATTTTTTTCTATTTATTTACCTATTTTTCTCTAGATAATTTACCTATTTTTTCTCTATTTATTTGCCTATTTTTTTCTCTATTCTATTTACCTATTTTTTATCTATTTATTTACCTATTTTTCTCTATTCACTTACCTCTTTTTCTCTATTTATTTACCTATTTCTTCTCTAGTTATTTACCTATTGTTTCTCTGTTTATTTACCTATTTTTTCTCTGTTTATTTACCTATTTTTTCCTTTAATTTATTTACCTATTTTTTTATTTACCTTTTTTCTTTGATTTATTTAGCTATTTATATATATTTATACACCTGTTTTTTCTCTAGATAATTTACCTATTTTTTCTCTATTTATTTCCCTATTTTTTCTCTATTTATTTACCTCTTTTTTTTCTCTATTTATTTACCTATTTTTCTCTATTTATTTACCTCTTTTTCTGTATTTATTTACCTACTTTGTTTTCTCTACTTCATTACCTATTTTTCTCTATTTATTTGCCTATTTTTTTCTCTAAATTATTTACCTATTTTTCTCTATTTATTTACCTATTTTCTGTATTTATTTACCTCCTTTGTATTCTCTACTTCATTACCTATTTTTCACTATTTTTTATCCATTTTTTTTCTCTAATTTATTTACCAATTTTTTTTCTGTTTATTTACATATTTTTCCTTTAATTTATTTACCTATATTTCTGTTTATTTACCTATTTTTTCCTCCAATTTATTTACCTATTTTTTATTTACCTTCTTTTCTTTGATTTATTTAGCTATTTATCTATATTTATACACCAATTTTTTCTCTAGATAATTTAACTATTTTTTCTCTCTTTATTTACCTATTTTTTCTCTATTTATTCACCTATTTTTCTCTATTTATTTACCTACTTTTTTCTCTAATTTATTTACCTATTTTTCTGTTTATTTACCTATTTTCTCCTCTAATTTATTTACCTATTTTTTATATACCTTTTTTTCTTTGATTTATTTAGCTATTTATCTATATTTATACACCAATTTTTTCTCTAGATAATTTAACTATTTTTCTCTCTTTATTTACCTATTTTTTCTCTATTTATTCACCTATTTTTCTCTATTTATTTACCTACTTTTTTCTCTAATTTATTTACCTATTTTTCTGTTTATTTACCTATTTTCTCCTCTAATTTATTTACCTATTTTTTTATATACCTTTTTTTCTTTGATTTATTTAGCTATTTATCTATATTTATACACCTATTTTTTCTCTAGATAATTTAAAAAAATTTTCTCTATTTATTTGCCTATTTTTTTTCTAAATTATTTACCTATTTTTCTCTATGTATTTACCTATTTTCTGTATTCATTTACCTCCTTTGTATTCTCTACTTCATTACCTATTTTTCACTATTTCTTTATCTATCTTTTTCTCTAATTTATTTACCAATTTTTTCTCTGTAATTTACCTATTTTTTCCTTTAATTTATTTACCTATTTTTTATTTACCTTTTTTCTATGATTTATTTAGCTATTTATCTATATTTATACACCAATTTTTTCTCTAGATAATTTACCTATTTTTTCTCTATTTATTTACCTCTTTTTCTGTATTTATTTACCTACTTTGTTTTCTCTACTTCATTACCTATTTTTCTCTATTTATTTGCCTATTTTTTTCTCTAAATTATTTACCTATTTTTCTCTAGTTATTTACCTACATTTTTCTCTAATTTATTTACCTATTTTTCTGTTTATTTACCTATTTTTTCCTCTAATTTATTTACCTACTATTTATTTACCTTTTTTCTTTGACTTATTTAGCTATTTATCTATATTTATACACCAATTTTTTCTCTAGATAATTTACCTATTTTTCTCTCTTTATTTACCTATTTTTTCTCTATTTTTATTTACCTACTTTTTCTCTATTTATTTACCTATTTTTCTCTATTTATTTACCTCTTTTTCTCTATTTATTTACCTATTTTTTCTCTAGTTATTTACCTACTTTTTTCTCTAATTTATTTCCCTATTTTTCTGTTTATTAACCTATTTTTTCCTCTAATTTATTTACCTATTTTTTATTTACCTTTTTTCTTTGATTTATTTAGCTATTTATCTATATTTATACACCTATTTTTTCTCTAGATAATTTACCTATTTTTTCTCTATTTATTTCCCTATTTTTTCTCTATTTATTTCCCTATTTTTTCTCTATTTATTTACCTCTCTTTTTCTCTATTTATTTACCTATTTTTCTCTATTTATTTACCTCTTTTTCTGTATTTATTTACCTACTTTGTTTTCTCTACTTCATTACCTATTTTTCTCTATTTATTTGCCTATTTTTTTCTCTAAATTATTTACCTATTTTTCTCTATTTATTTACCTATTTTCTGTATTTATTTACCTCCTTTGTGTTCTCTACTTCATTACCTATTTTTCACTATTTTTTATCCATTTTTTTCTCTAATTTATTTACCAATTTTTTTTCTGTTTATTTACATATTTTTTCCTTTAATTTATTTACCTATTTTTTCCTCTAATTTATTTACCTATTTTTTATTTACCTTTTTTTCTTTGATTTATTTAGCTATTTATCTATATTTATACACCAATTTTTTCTCTAGATAATTTAACTATTTTTTCTCTCTTTATTTACCTATTTTTTCTCTATTTATTCACCTATTTTTCTCTATTTATTTACCTACTTTTTTCTCTAATTTATTTACCTATTTTTCTGTTTATTTACCTATTTTTTCCTCTAATTTATTTACCTATTTTTTATATACCTTTTTTTCTTTGATTTATTTAGCTATTTATCTATATTTATACACCTATTTTTTCTCTAGATAATTTAAAAAATTTTTCTCTATTTATTTGCCTATTTTTTTCTCTAAATTATTTACCTATTTTTCTCTATGTATTTACCTATTTTCTGTTTTATTTACCTCCTTTGTATTCTCTACTTCATTACTTATTTTTCACTATTTCTTTATCTATTTTTTTCTCTAATTTATTTACCAATTTTTCTCTATAATTTACCTATTTTTTCCTTTAATTTATTTACCTATTTTTTATTTACCTTTTTTTCTATGATTTATTTAGCTATTTATCTATATTTATACACCAATTTTTTCTCTAGATAATTTACCTATTTTTTCTCTCTTTATTTACCTATTTTTTCTCTATTTTGTTTACCTACTTTTTCTCTATTTATTTACCTATTTTTCTCTATTTATTTACCCCTTTTGTTTTCTCTATTTATTTACCTATTTTTTCTCTAGTTATTTACCTCCTTTTTCTGTATTTATTTACCTACTTTGTTTTCTCTACTTCATTACCTATTTTTCTCTATTTATTTGCCTATTTTTTTCTCTAATTTATTTCCCTATTTTTCTGTTTATTAACCTATTTTTTCCTCTAATTTATTTACCTATTTTTTATTTACCTTTTTTCTTTGATTTATTTAGCTATTTATCTATATTTATACACCTATTTTTTCTCTAGATAATTTACCTATTTTTTCTCTATTTATTTCCCTATTTTTTCTCTATTTATTTCCCTATTTTTTCTCTATTTATTTACCTCTCTTTTTCTCTATTTATTTACCTATTTTTCTCTATTTATTTACCTCTTTTTCTGTATTTATTTACCTACTTTGTTTTCTCTACTTCATTACCTATTTTTCTCTATTTATTTGCCTATTTTTTTCTCTAAATTATTTACCTATTTTTCTCTATTTATTTACCTATTTTCTGTATTTATTTACCTCCTTTGTGTTCTCTACTTCATTACCTATTTTTCACTATTTTTTATCCATTTTTTTCTCTAATTTATTTACCAATTTTTTTTCTGTTTATTTACATATTTTTTCCTTTAATTTATTTACCTATTTTTTCCTCTAATTTATTTACCTATTTTTTATTTACCTTTTTTTCTTTGATTTATTTAGCTATTTATCTATATTTATACACCAATTTTTTCTCTAGATAATTTAACTATTTTTTCTCTCTTTATTTACCTATTTTTTCTCTATTTATTCACCTATTTTTCTCTATTTATTTACCTACTTTTTTCTCTAATTTATTTACCTATTTTTCTGTTTATTTACCTATTTTTTCCTCTAATTTATTTACCTATTTTTTATATACCTTTTTTTCTTTGATTTATTTAGCTATTTATCTATATTTATACACCTATTTTTTCTCTAGATAATTTAAAAAATTTTTCTCTATTTATTTGCCTATTTTTTTCTCTAAATTATTTACCTATTTTTCTCTATGTATTTACCTATTTTCTGTTTTTATTTACCTCCTTTGTATTCTCTACTTCATTACTTATTTTTCACTATTTCTTTATCTATTTTTTTCTCTAATTTATTTACCAATTTTTTCTCTATAATTTACCTATTTTTTCCTTTAATTTATTTACCTATTTTTTATTTACCTTTTTTTCTATGATTTATTTAGCTATTTATCTATATTTATACACCAATTTTTCTCTAGATAATTTACCTATTTTTTCTCTCTTTATTTACCTATTTTTTCTCTATTTTGTTTACCTACTTTTTCTCTATTTATTTACCTATTTTTCTCTATTTATTTACCCCTTTTGTTTTCTCTATTTATTTACCTATTTTTTCTCTAGTTATTTACCTCCTTTTTCTGTATTTATTTACCTACTTTGTTTTCTCTACTTCATTACCTATTTTTCTCTATTTATTTGCCTATTTTTTTCTCTAAATTATTTACCTATTTTTCTCTATGTATTTACCTATTTTCTGTTTTTATTTACCTCCTTTGTATTCTCTACTTCATTACTTATTTTTCACTATTTCTTTATCTATTTTTTTTCTCTAATTTATTTACCTATTTTTTCTCTGTTTATTTACCTATTTTTTCCTTTAATTTATTTACCTATATTTCTGTTTATTTACCTATTTTTTCCTCTAATTTATTTACCTATTTTTTATTTACCTTTTTTTCTTTGATTTATTTAGCTATTTATCTATATTTATACACCATTTTTTTCTCTAGATAATTTACCATTTTTTTCTCTAGATAATTTACCTATTTTTTCTCTCTTTATTTACCTATTTTTTCTCTATTTTATTTACCTACATTTTCTCTATTTATTTACCTATTTTTTCTCTAGATAATTTACCTATTTTTCTCTATTTATTTACCTATTTTTCTCTAGATAATTTACCTATTTTTTCTCTATTTATTTGCCTATTTTTTTCTCTATTCTATTTACCTATTTTTTATCTATTTATTTACCTATTTTTCTCTATTCACTTACCTCTTTTTCTCTATTTATTTACCTATTTCTTCTCTAGTTATTTACCTATTGTTTCTCTGTTTATTTACCTATTTTTTCTCTGTTTATTTACCTATTTTTTCCTTTAATTTATTTACCTATTTTTTTATTTACCTTTTTTCTTTGATTTATTTAGCTATTTATCTATATTTATACACCTGTTTTTTCTCTAGATAATTTACCTATTTTTTCTCTATTTATTTCCCTATTTTTTCTCTATTTATTTACCTCTTTTTTTCTCTATTTATTTACCTATTTTTCTCTATTTATTTACCTCTTTTTCTGTATTTATTTACCTACTTTGTTTTCTCTACTTCATTACCTATTTTTCTCTATTTATTTGCCTATTTTTTTCTCTAAATTATTTACCTATTTTTCTCTATTTATTCACCTATTTTTCTCTATTTATTTACCTACTTTTTTCTCTAATTTATTTACCTATTTTTCTGTTTATTTACCTATTTTTTCCTCTAATTTATTTACCTATTTTTTATATACCTTTTTTTCTTTGATTTATTTAGCTATTTATCTATATTTATACACCTATTTTTTCTCTAGATAATTTAAAAAATTTTTCTCTATTTATTTGCCTATTTTTTTCTCTAAATTATTTACCTATTTTTCTCTATGTATTTACCTATTTTCTGTATTTATTTACCTCCTTTGTATTCTCTACTTCATTACCTACTTTTCACTATTTCTTTATCTATTTTTTTTCTCTAATTTATTTACCAATTTTTTCTCTATAATTTACCTATTTTTTCCTTTAATTTATTTACCTATTTTTTATTTACCTTTTTTTCTATGATTTATTTAGCTATTTATCTATATTTATACACCAATTTTTTCTCTAGATAATTTACCTACGTTTTCTCTAATTTATTTACCTATCTTTCTGTTTATTTACCTATTTTTTCCTCTAATTTATTTACCTATTTTTTATATACCTTTTTTTCTTTGATTTATTTAGCTATTTATCTATATTTATACACCTATTTTTTCTCTAGATAATGTAAAAAAATTTTCTCTATTTATTTGCCTATTTTTTTCTCTAAATTATTTACCTATTTTTCTCTATGTATTTACCTATTTTCTGTTTTTATTTACCTCCTTTGTATTCTCTACTTCATTACTTATTTTTCACTATTTCTTTATCTATTTTTTTTCTCTAATTTATTTACCTATTTTTTCTCTGTTTATTTACCTATTTTTTCCTTTAATTTATTTTCAATATCGGTTTTTCAATATCGGTTCTAATATCGGTTTCAATATCAGTTTTTGAATATCGGTTTTTCAATATCGGTTTTTCAATATCAGTTTTTCGATATCAGTTTTTCAATATTTGCTCTACAATATCGGTTTTTTAATATCGGTTCTAATATCGGATTCAATATCCGCTTTGCAATATCAGTTTTTGGATATAAGTTTTTCAATATCGGTTTTTCAATATCGGTTTTTCAATATCGGTTTTTCAATATTTGTTTTTCAATATCGGTTTTTCAATATCAGTTTTTCAATATTTGTTCTCCAATATCGGTTTTTGAATATCGGTTCTAATATCGGATTCAATATCGGTTTTTCAATATCGGTTTTTCAATATCAGTTTTTCGATATCAGTTTTTCAATATTTGTTTTTCAATATCGGTTTTTCAATATCGGTTCTAATATCGGTTTCAATATCAGTTTTTCAATATCGGTTTTTCAATATCACTTTTTCAATATCGGTTTTTCAATATCGGTTTTTCAATATCGGTTCTAATATCGGTTTCAATATCAGTTTTTCAATATCGGTTTTTCAGTATCAGTTTTTCGATATCAGTTTTTCAATATTTGTTTTTCAATATCGGTTTTTCAATATCGGTTCTAATATCGGTTTCAATATCGGTTTTGCAATATAAGTTTTTCAATATCGGTTTTTCAATATCGGTTTTTCAATATCAGTTTTTCGATATCAGTTTTTCAATATTTGTTTTTCAATATCGGTTTTTCAATATCGGTTCTAATATCGGTGTCAATATCGGTTTTTCAATATCGGTTTTTCAATATCGGTTTTTCAATATCAGTTTTTCGATATAAGTTTTTCAATATCGGTTTTTCAATATTTGTTTTTCAATATCGGTTTTTCAATATCAGTTTTTCAATATTTGTTCCCCAATATCGGTTTTTGAATATCGGTTCTAATATCGGATTCAATATCGGTTTTTCAATATCGGTTTTTCAATATCAGTTTTTCGATACCAGTTTTTCAATATTTGTTCTCCAATATCGGTTTTTGAATATCGGTTCTAATATCGGATTCAATATCGGTTTTTCAATATCGGTTTTTCAATATCGGTTTTTCAATATCAGTTTTTCAATATCGGTTTTTCAATATCAGTTTTTCAATATTTGTTCTCCAATATCGGTTTTTCAATATCGGTTCTAATATCGGATTCAATATCGGTTTTTCAATATCGGTTTTTCAATATTTGTTTTTCAATATCGGTTTTTCAATATCGGTTTTTCAATATCAGTTTTTCGATATCAGTTTTTCAATATTTGTTCTCCAATATCGGTTTTTGAATATCGGTTTTTCAATATCGGTTCTAATATCGGTTTCAATATCGGTTTTTCAATATCGGTTTTTCAATATCGGTTTTTCAATATCAGTTTTTCGATATCAGTTTTTCAATATTTGTTTTCAATATCGGTTTTTCAATATCGGTTCTAATATCGGTTTCAATATCAGTTTTTCAATATCGGTTTTTCAATATCGGTTTTTCAATATCGGTTCTAATATCGGTTTCAATATCAGTTTTTCAATATCGGTTTTTCAATATCAGTTTTTCGATATCAGTTTTTCAATATCGGTTTTTCAATATCGGTTTTTCAATATCAGTTTTTCGATATCAGTTTTTCAATATTTGTTTTTCAATATTGGTTTTTCAATATCAGTTTTTCGATATCAGTTTTTCAATATTTGTTTTTCAATATCGGTTTTTCAATATCGGTTCTAATATCGGTTTCAATATCGGTTTTGCAATATAAGTTTTTCAATATCGGTTTTTCAATATCAGTTTTTCGATATCAGTTTTTCAATATTTGTTTTTCAATATCGGTTTTTCAATATCGGTTTCAATATCAGTTTTTCAATATCGGTTTTTCAATATCAGTTTTTCGATATCAGTTTTTCAATATCGGTTTTTCAATATCGGTTTTTCAATATCAGTTTTTCGATATCAGTTTTTCAATATTTGTTTTTCAATATCGGTTTTTCAATATCGGTTTCAATATCAGTTTTTCAATATCGGTTTTTCAATATCGGTTTTTCAATATCGGTTCTAATATCGGTTTCAATATAAGTTTTTCAATATCGGTTTTTCAATATCGATTTTTCAATATCAGTTTTTCAATATTTGTTTTTCAATATCGGTTTTTCAATATCGGTTCTAATATCGGTGTCAATATCGGTTTTTCAATATCGGTTTTTCAATATCGGTTTTTCAATATCAGTTTTTCGATATAAGTTTTTCAATATCGGTTTTTCAATATTTGTTTTTCAATATCGGTTTTTCAATATCAGTTTTTCAATATTTGTTCTCCAATATCGGTTTTTGAATATCGGTTCTAATATCGGATTCAATATCGGTTTTTCAATATCGGTTTTTCAATATCAGTTTTTCGATATCAGTTTTTAAATATTTGTTCTCCAATATCGGTTTTTGAATATCGGTTCTAATATCGGATTCAATATCGGTTTTTCAATATCGGATTTTCAATATCGGTTTTTCAATATCAGTTTTTCAATATCGGTTTTTCAATATCAGTTTTTCAATATTTGTTCTCCAATATCGGTTTTTCAATATCGGTTCTAATATCGGATTCAATATCGGTTTTTCAATATTTGTTTTTCAATATCGGTTTTTCAATATCGGTTTTTCAATATCAGTTTTTCGATATCAGTTTTTCAATATTTGTTCTCCAATATCGGTTTTTGAATATCGGTTTTTGAATATCGGTTCTAATATCGGATTCAATATCGGTTTTTCAATATCGGTTTTTCAATATCAGTTTTTCGATATCAGTTTTTCAATATTTGTTCTCCAATATCGGTTTTTGAATATCGGTTCTAATATCGGATTCAATATCGGTTTTTCAATATCGGTTTTTCAATATCGGTTTTTCAATATCAGTTTTTCAATATCGGTTTTTCAATATCGGTTTTTCAATAACAGTTTTTCGATATAAGTTTTTCAATATCGGTTTTTCAATATTTGTTTTTCAATATCGGTTTTTCAATATCGGTTCTAATATCGGTTTCAATATCAGTTTTTCAATATCGGTTTTTCAATATCAGTTTTTCGATATCAGTTTTTCAATATCGGTTTTTCAATATCGGTTCTAATATCGGTTTCAATATCAGTTTTTCAATATCGGTTTTTCAATATCAGTTTTTCGATATCAGTTTTTCAATATTTGTTCTCCAATATCGGTTTTTGAATATCGGTTCTAATATCGGATTCAATATCGGTTTTTCAATATCGGTTTTTCAATATCAGTTTTTCGATATCAGTTTTTCAATATTTGTTCTCCAATATCGGTTTTTGAATATCGGTTCAAATATCGGATTCAATATCGGTTTTTCAATATCGGTTTTTCAATATCGGTTTTTCAATATCAGTTTTTCAATATCGGTTTTTCAATATCAGTTTTTCAATATTTGTTCTCCAATATCGGTTTTTCAATATCGGTTCTAATATCGGATTCAATATCGGTTTTTCAATATCGGTTTTTCAATATTTGTTTTTCAATATCGGTTTTTCAATATCGGTTTTTCAATATCAGTTTTTCGATATCAGTTTTTCAATATTTGTTTTCAATATCGGTTTTTCAATATCGGTTCTAATATCGGTTTCAATATCAGTTTTTCAATATCGGTTTTTCAATATCGGTTTTTCAATATCGGTTTTTCAATATCAGTTTTTCAATATCAGTTTTTCAATATTTGTTCTCCAATATCGGTTTTTGAATATCGGTTCTAATATCGGATTCAATAACGGTTCTTCAATATCAGTTTTTCAATATTTGTTTTTCAATATCGGTTTTTCAATATCGGTTTCAATATCAGTTTTTCAATATCGGTTTTTCAATATCGGTTTTTCAATATCGGTTCTAATATCGGTTTCAATATCAGTTTTTCAATATCGGTTTTTCAATATCAGTTTTTCGATATCAGTTTTTCAATATTTGTTTTTCAATATCGGTTTTTCAATATCGGTTTTGCAATATCGGTTTTTCAATATCAGTTTTTCGATATCAGTTTTTCAATATTTGTTCTCCAATATCGGTTTTTGAATATCGGTTTTTCAATATCGGTTCTAATATCGGTTTCAATATCGGTTTTCAATATCGGTTTTTCAATATCAGTTTTTCGATATCAGTTTTTCAATATTTGTTTTCAATATCGGTTTTTCAATATCGGTTCTAATATCGGTTTCAATATCGGTTTTTCAATATCGGTTTTTCAATATCGGTTTTTCAATATCGGTTTTTCAATATCGGTTTTTCAATATCGGTTTTTCAATATCAGTTTTTCGATATCAGTTTTTCAATATTTGTTCTCCAATATCGGTTTTTGAATATCGGTTCTAATATCGGATTCAATATCGGTTTTTCAATATCGGTTTTTCAATATCGGTTTTTCAATATCAGTTTTTCAATATCGGTTTTTCAATATCAGTTTTTCAATATTTGTTCTCCAATATCGGTTTTTCAATATCGGTTCTAATATCGGATTCAATATCGGTTTTTCAATATCGGTTTTTAAATATCGGTTTTTCAATATTTGTTTTTCAATATCGGTTTTTCAATATCGGTTTTTCAATATCAGTTTTTCGATATCAGTTTTTCAATATTTGTTCTCCAATATCGGTTTTTGAATATCGGTTTTTCAATATCGGTTCTAATATCGGTTTCAATATCGGTTTTTCAATATCAGTTTTTCGATATAAGTTTTTCAATATCGGTTTTTCAATATTTGTTTTTCAATATCGGTTTTTCAATATCAGATTTTCAATATTTGTTCCCCAATATCGGTTTTTGAATATCGGTTCTAATATCGGATTCAATATCGGTTTTTCAATATCGGTTTTTCAATATCAGTTTTTCGATATCAGTTTTTCAATATTTGTTCTCCAATATCGGTTTTTGAATATCGGTTTTTCAATATCGGTTCTAATATCGGTTTCAATATCGGTTTTCAATATCGGTTTTTCAATATCGGTTTTTCAATATCAGTTTTTCAATATCAGTTTTTCAATATTTGTTCTCCAATATCGGTTTTTGAATATCGGTTCTAATATCGGATTCAATATCGGTTTTTCAATATCGGTTTTTCAATATCAGTTTTTCAATATCAGTTTTTCGATATCAGTTTTTCAATATTTGTTCTCCAATATCGGTTTTTGAATATCGGTTCTAATATCGGATTCAATATCGGTTTTTCAATATCGGTTTTTCAATATCGGTTTTTCAATATCAGTTTTTCAATATCGGTTTTTCAATATCAGTTTTTCAATATTTGTTCTCCAATATCGGTTTTTCAATATCGGTTCTAATATCGGATTCAATATCGGTTTTTCAATATCGGTTTTTCAATATCGGTTTTTCAATATCGGTTTTTCAATATCGGTTTTTCAATATCGGTTTTCAATATCGGTTTTTCAATATCGGTTTTTCAATATCAGTTTTTCAATATCAGTTTTTCAATATTTGTTCTCCAATATCGGTTTTTGAATATCGGTTCTAATATCGGATTCAATATCGGTTTTTCAATATCGGTTTTTCAATATCAGTTTTTCAATATCAGTTTTTCGATATCAGTTTTTCAATATTTGTTCTCCAATATCGGTTTTTGAATATCGGTTCTAATATCGGATTCAATATCGGTTTTTCAATATCGGTTTTTCAATATCGGTTTTTCAATATCAGTTTTTCAATATCGGTTTTTCAATATCAGTTTTTCAATATTTGTTCTCCAATATCGGTTTTTCAATATCGGTTCTAATATCGGATTCAATATCGGTTTTTCAATATCGGTTTTTCAATATCGGTTTTTCAATATCGGTTTTTCAATATCGGTTTTTCAATATCGGTTTTTCAATATCGGTTCTAATATCGGTTTCAATATCAGTTTTTCAATATCGGTTTTTCAATATCAGTTTTTCGATATCAGTTTTTCAATATCGGTTTTTCAATATCGGTTTTTCAATATCAGTTTTTCGATATCAGTTTTTCAATATTTGTTTTTCAATATCGGTTTTTCAATATCGGTTTTTCAATATCGGTTTCAATATCAGTTTTTCAATATTTGTTCTCCAATATCGGTTCTAATATCGGATTCAATATTTGTTTTTCAATATCGGTTTTTCAATATCGGTTTTTCAATATCAGTTTTTCGATATCAGTTTTTCAATATTTGTTCTCCAATATCGGTTTTTGAATATCGGTTTTTCAATATCAGTTTTTCGATATCAGTTTTTCAATATCGGTTTTTCAATATCGGTTTTTCAATATCAGTTTTTCGATATCAGTTTTTCAATATTTGTTTTTCAATATCGGTTTTTCAATATCGGTTTCAATATCAGTTTTTCAATATCGGTTTTTCAATATCGGTTTTTCAATATCAGTTTTTCGATATCGGTTTTTCAATATCAGTTTTTCAATATTTGTTTTTCAATATCGGTTTTTCAATATCGGTTCTAATATCGGTTTCAATATCGGTTTTTCAATATCGGTTTTTCAATATCGGTTTTTCAATATCAGTTTTTCGATATCAGTTTTTCAATATTTGCTATACAATATCGGTTTAGAACAATATCGGTTTTGCAATATCAGTTTCTCAATATCAGTTTTTCGATATCAGTTTTTCAATATTTGTTTTTCAATATCGGTTTTTCAATATCGGTTCTAACATCGGTTTCAATATCGGTTTTTCAATATCGGTTTTTCAATATCAGTTTTTCAATATTTGCTTTACAATATCGGTTTTTCAATGTCGGTTTAGAACAATATCGGTTTTGCAATATCAGTTTCTCAATATCAGTTTTTCGATATCAGTTTTTCAATATTTGTTTTTCAATATCGGTTCTAATATCGGTTTCAATATCGGTTTTTCAATATCGGTTTTTCAATATCGGTTTTTCATTATCAGTTTTTCGATATCAGTTTTTCAATATTTGCTTTACAATATCGGTTTTTCAATATGGGTGTAGAACAATATCGGTTTTGCAATATCAGTTTCTCAATATCAGTTTTTCGATATCAGTTTTTCAATATTTGTTTTTCAATATCGGTTTTTCAATATCGGTTCTAATATCTGTTTCAATATCGGTTTTGCAATATCAGTTTTTCGATATAAGTTTTTCAATATCGGTTTTTGAATATCGGTGTTTCAATATTTGTTTTTCAATATCGGTTTTTTCAATATCAGTTTTTCAATATTTGTTCTCAAATATCAGTTTTTGAATATCGGTTCTAATATCGGATTCAATATCGGTTTTTCAATATCGATTTTTCAATATCGGTTTTTCAATATCGGTTCTAATATCGGTTTCAATATCGGTTTTGCAATATCAGTTTTTCGATATAAGTTTTTCGATATAGGTTTTTCAATATCGGTTTTTCAATATCGGTTCTAATATCGGTTTCAATATCGGTTTTTCAATATCGGTTTTTCAATATCAGTTTTTCAATATTTGTTTTTCAATATCGGTTTTTCAATATCGGTTCTAATATCGGTTTCAATATCGGTTTTTCAATATCGGTTTTTCAATATCGGTTTTTCAATATCAGTTTTTCGATATCAGTTTTTCAATATTTGCTATACAATATCGGTTTAGAACAATATCGGTTTTGCAATATCAGTTTCTCAATATCAGTTTTTCGATATCAGTTTTTCAATATTTGTTTTTCAATATCGGTTTTTCAATATCGGTTCTAACATCGGTTTCAATATCGGTTTTTCAATATCGGTTTTTCAATATCAGTTTTTCAATATTTGCTTTACAATATCGGTTTTTCAATGTCGGTTTAGAACAATATCGGTTTTGCAATATCAGTTTCTCAATATCAGTTTTTCGATATCAGTTTTTCAATATTTGTTTTTCAATATCGGTTCTAATATCGGTTTCAATATCGGTTTTGCAATATCAGTTTTTCGATATAAGTTTTTCAATATTTGTTTTTCAATATCGGTTTTTCAATATCGGTTTTTCAATATCAGTTTTTCGATATCAGTTTTTCAATATTTGCTTTACAATATCGGTTTTTCAATATCGGTTCTAATATCGGATTCAATATCGGTTTTTCAATATCGGTTTTTCGATATCAGTTTTTCAATATTTGCTTTACAATATCGGTTTAGAACAATATCGGTTTTGCAATATCAGTTTTTCGATATCAGTTTTTCGATATCAGTTTTTCAATATCTGCTTTACAATATCGGTTTTTCAATATCCGTTCTAATATCGGATTCAATATCGGTTTTTCAATATCAGTTTTTCGATATAGGTTTTTCAATATCGGTTTTTCAATATCGGTTCTAATATCGGTTTCAATATCGGTTTTGCAATATCAGTTTTTCGATATAAGTTTTTCGATATAGGTTTTTCAATATCGGTTTTTCAATATCGGTTCTAATATCGGTTTCAATATCGGTTTTTCAATATCGGTTTTTCAATATCAGTTTTTCAATATTTGTTTTTCAATATCGGTTTTTCAATATCGGTTCTAATATCGGTTTCAATATCGGTTTTTCAATATCGGTTTTTCAATATCGGTTTTTCAATATCAGTTTTTCGATATCAGTTTTTCAATATTTGCTATACAATATCGGTTTAGAACAATATCGGTTTTGCAATATCAGTTTCTCAATATCAGTTTTTCGATATCAGTTTTTCAATATTTGTTTTTCAATATCGGTTTTTCAATATCGGTTCTAATATCGGTTTCAATATCGGTTTTTCAATATCGGTTTTTCAATATCGGTTCTAATATCGGTTTCAATATCGGTTTTTAAATATCGGTTTTTCAATATCGGTTTTTCAATATCAGTTTTTCGATATCAGTTTTTCAATATTTGCTTTACAATATCGGTTTTTCAATATGGGTGTAGAACAATATCGGTTTTGCAATATCAGTTTCTCAATATCAGTTTTTCGATATCAGTTTTTCAATATTTGTTTTTCAATATCGGTTTTTCAATATCGGTTCTAATATCGGTTTCAATATCGGTTTTGCAATATCAGTTTTTCGATATAAGTTTTTCAATATCGGTTTTTCAATATTTGTTTTTCAATATCGGTTTTTTCAATATCAGTTTTTCAATATTTGTTCTCCAATATCGGTTTTTGAATATCGGTTCTAATATCGGATTCAATATCGGTTTTTCAATATCGATTTTTCAATATCGGTTTTTCAATATCGGTTTTTCAATATCAG
This sequence comes from Andrena cerasifolii, assembly GCF_050908995.1. Classification (NCBI taxonomy): domain Eukaryota; kingdom Metazoa; phylum Arthropoda; class Insecta; order Hymenoptera; family Andrenidae; genus Andrena; species Andrena cerasifolii. Next base: position 17,370 of record NW_027485846.1, read on the forward strand.
TTTTTCGATATCAGTTTTTCAATATTTGCTTTACAATATGGGTGTAGAACAATATCGGTTTTGCAATATCAGTTTCTCAATATCAGTTTTTCGATATCAGTTTTTCAATATTTGTTTTTCAATATCGGTTTTTCAATATCGGTTCTAATATCGGTTTCAATATCGGTTTTTCAATATCGGTTTTTCAATATCGGTTCTAATATCGGTTTCAATATCGGTTTTTCAATATCGGTTTTTCAATATCGGTTTTGCAATATCAGTTTTTCGATATAAGTTTTTCGATATAGGTTTTTCAATATCGGTTTTTCAATATCGGTTCTAATATCGGTTTCAATATCGGTTTTTCAATATCGGTTTTTCAATATCAGTTTTTCAATATTTGTTTTTCAATATCGGTTTTTCAATATCGGTTCTAATATCGGTTTCAATATCGGTTTTTCAATATCGGTTTTTCAATATCGGTTCTAATATCGGTTTCAATATCGGTTTTTCAATATCGGTTTTTCAATATCGGTTTTGCAATATCAGTTTTTCGATATAAGTTTTTCGATATAGGTTTTTCAATATCGGTTTTTCAATATCGGTTCTAATATCGGTTTCAATATCGGTTTTTCAATATCGGTTTTTCAATATCAGTTTTTCAATATTTGTTTTTCAATATCGGTTTTTCAATATCGGTTCTAATATCGGTTTCAATATCGGTTTTTCAATATCGGTTTTTCAATATCGGTTTTTCAATATCAGTTTTTCGATATCAGTTTTTCAATATTTGCTTTACAATATCGGTTTAGAACAATATCGGTTTTGCAATATCAGTTTCTCAATATCAGTTTTTCGATATCAGTTTTTCAATATTTGTTCTCCAATATCGGTTTTTGAATATCGGTTTTTCAATATCGGTTCTAATATCGGTTTCAATATCGGTTTTTCAATATCGGTTTTTCAATATCGGTTTTTCAATATCAGTTTTTCGATATCAGTTTTTCAATATTTGTTTTCAATATCGGTTTTTCAATATCGGTTCTAATATCGGTTTCAATATCAGTTTTTCAATATCGGTTTTTCAATATCGGTTTTTCAATATCGGTTCTAATATCGGTTTCAATATCAGTTTTTCAATATCGGTTTTTCAATATCAGTTTTTCAATATTTGTTCTCCAATATCGGTTTTTCAATATCGGTTCTAATATCGGATTCAATATTGGTTTTTCAATATCGGTTTTTCAATATTTGTTTTTCAATATCGGTTTTTCAATATCGGTTTTTCAATATCAGTTTTTCGATATCAGTTTTTCAATATTTGTTCTCCAATATCGGTTTTTGAATATCGGTTTTTCAATATCGGTTCTAATATCGGTTTCAATATCGGTTTTTCAATATCGGTTTTTCAATATCGGTTTTTCAATATCAGTTTTTCGATATCAGTTTTTCAATATTTGTTTTCAATATCGGTTTTTCAATATCGGTTCTAATATCGGTTTCAATATCAGTTTTTCAATATCGGTTTTTCAATATCGGTTTTTCAATATCGGTTCTAATATCGGTTTCAATATCAGTTTTTCAATATCGGTTTTTCAATATCAGTTTTCGATATCAGTTTTTCAATATCGGTTTTTCAATATCGGTTTTTCAATATCAGTTTTTTCGATATCAGTTTTTCAATATTTGTTTTTCAATATCGGTTTTTCAATATCGGTTTCAATATCAGTTTTTCAATATCGGTTTTTCAATATCGGTTTTTTCAATATCGGTTCTAATATCGGTTTCAATATCAGTTTTTCAATATTGGTTTTTCAATATCAGTTTTTCGATATCAGTTTTTCAATATTTGTTTTTCAATATCGGTTTTTCAATATCGGTTCTAATATCGGTTTCAATATCGGTTTTGCAATATAAGTTTTTCAATATCGGTTTTTCAATATCAGTTTTTCGATATCAGTTTTTCAATATTTGTTTTTTCAATATCGGTTTTTCAATATCGGTTTTCAATATCAGTTTTTCAATATCGGTTTTTCAATATCGGTTTTTCAATATCGGTTCTAATATCGGTTTCAATATCAGTTTTTCAATATCGGTTTTTCAATATCAGTTTTTCGATATCAGTTTTTCAATATTTGTTTTTCAATATCGGTTTCAATATCAGTTTTTCAATATCGGTTTTTCAATATCGGTTTTTCAATATCAGTTTTTCAATATTTGTTCTCCAATATCGGTTTTTCAATATCGGTTCTAATATCGGATTCAATATCGGTTTTTCAATATCGGTTTTTCAATATTTGTTTTTCAATATCGGTTTTTCAATATCGGTTTTTCAATATCAGTTTTTCGATATCAGTTTTTCAATATTTGTTCTCCAATATCGGTTTTTGAATATCGGTTTTTGAATATCGGTTCTAATATCGGATTCAATATCGGTTTTTCAATATCGGTTTTTCAATATCAGTTTTTCGATATCAGTTTTTCAATATTTGTTCTTCAATATCGGTTTTTGAATATCGGTTCTAATATCGGATTCAATATCGGTTTTTCAATATCGGTTTTTCAATATCGGTTTTTCAATATCAGTTTTTCAATATCGGTTTTTCAATATCGGTTTTTCAATATCAGTTTTTCGATATAAGTTTTTCAATATCGGTTTTTCAATATTTGTTTTTCAATATCGGTTTTTCAATATCGGTTCTAATATCGGTTTCAATATCAGTTTTTCAATATCGGTTTTTCAATATCAGTTTTTCGATATCAGTTTTTCAATATCGGTTTTTCAATATCGGTTCTAATATCGGTTTCAATATCAGTTTTTCAATATCGGTTTTTCAATATCAGTTTTTCGATATCAGTTTTTCAATATTTGTTTTTCAATATCGGTTTTTCAATATCGGTTCTAATATCGGTTTCAATATCGGTTTTGCAATATAAGTTTTTCAATATCGGTTTTTCAATATCGGATTTTCGATATCAGTTTTTCGATATCAGTTTTTCAATATTTGTTTTTCAATATCGGTTTTTCAATATCGGTTCTAATATCGGTGTCAATATCGGTTTTTCAATATCGGTTTTTCAATATCGGTTTTTCAATATCAGTTTTTCGATATAAGTTTTTCAATATCGGTTTTTCAATATTTGTTTTTCAATATCGGTTTTTCAATATCAGTTTTTCAATATTTGTTCTCCAATATCGGTTTTTGAATATCGGTTCTAATATCGGATTCAATATCGGTTTTTCAATATCGGTTTTTCAATATCAGTTTTTCGATATCAGTTTTTCAATATTTGTTCTCCAATATCGGTTTTTGAATATCGGTTCAAATATCGGATTCAATATCGGTTTTTCAATATCGGTTTTTCAATATCGGTTTTTCAATATCAGTTTTTCAATATCGGTTTTTCAATATCAGTTTTTCAATATTTGTTCTCCAATATCGGTTTTTCAATATCGGTTCTAATATCGGATTCAATATCGGTTTTTCAATATCGGTTTTTCAATATTTGTTTTTCAATATCGGTTTTTCAATATCGGTTTTTCAATATCAGTTTTTCGATATCAGTTTTTCAATATTTGTTTTCAATATCGGTTTTTCAATATCGGTTCTAATATCGGTTTCAATATCAGTTTTTCAATATCGGTTTTTCAATATCGGTTTTTCAATATCGGTTTTTCAATATCAGTTTTTCAATATCAGTTTTTCAATATTTGTTCTCCAATATCGGTTTTTGAATATCGGTTCTAATATCGGATTCAATATCGGTTTTTCAATATCAGTTTTTCAATATTTGTTTTTCAATATCGGTTTTTCAATATCGGTTTCAATATCAGTTTTTCAATATCGGTTTTTCAATATCGGTTTTTCAATATCGGTTCTAATATCGGTTTCAATATCAGTTTTTCAATATCGGTTTTTCAATATCAGTTTTTCGATATCAGTTTTTCAATATTTGTTTTTCAATATCGGTTTTTCAATATCGGTTTTGCAATATCGGTTTTTCAATATCAGTTTTTCGATATCAGTTTTTCAATATTTGTTCTCCAATATCGGTTTTTGAATATCGGTTTTTCAATATCGGTTCTAATATCGGTTTCAATATCGGTTTTTCAATATCGGTTTTTCAATATCAGTTTTTCGATATCAGTTTTTCAATATTTGTTTTCAATATCGGTTTTTCAATATCGGTTCTAATATCGGTTTCAATATCGGTTTTTCAATATCGGTTTTTCAATATCGGTTTTTCAATATCGGTTTTTCAATATCGGTTTTTCAATATCAGTTTTTCGATATCAGTTTTTCAATATTTGTTCTCCAATATCGGTTTTTGAATATCGGTTCTAATATCGGATTCAATATCGGTTTTTCAATATCGGTTTTTCAATATCGGTTTTTCAATATCAGTTTTTCAATATCGGTTTTTCAATATCAGTTTTTCAATATTTGTTCTCCAATATCGGTTTTTCAATATCGGTTCTAATATCGGATTCAATATCGGTTTTTCAATATCGGTTTTTCAATATCGGTTTTTCAATATTTGTTTTTCAATATCGGTTTTTCAATATCGGTTTTTCAATATCAGTTTTTCGATATCAGTTTTTCAATATTTGTTCTCCAATATCGGTTTTTGAATATCGGTTTTTCAATATCGGTTCTAATATCGGTTTCAATATCGGTTTTTCAATATCAGTTTTTCGATATAAGTTTTTCAATATCGGTTTTTCAATATTTGTTTTTCAATATCTGTTTTTCAATATCAGATTTTCAATATTTGTTCCCCAATATCGGTTTTTGAATATCGGTTCTAATATCGGATTCAATATCGGTTTTTCAATATCGGTTTTTCAATATCAGTTTTTCGATATCAGTTTTTCAATATTTGTTCTCCAATATCGGTTTTTGAATGTCGGTTTTTCAATATCGGTTCTAATATCGGTTTCAATATCGGTTTTGCAATATAAGTTTTTCAATATCGGTTTTCAATATCGGTTTTTCAATATCGGTTTTTCAATATCAGTTTTTCAATATCAGTTTTTCAATATTTGTTCTCCAATATCGGTTTTTGAATATCGGTTCTAATATCGGATTCAATATCGGTTTTTCAATATCGGTTTTTCAATATCAGTTTTTCAATATCAGTTTTTCGATATCAGTTTTTCAATATTTGTTCTCCAATATCGGTTTTTGAATATCGGTTCTAATATCGGATTCAATATCGGTTTTTCAATATCGGTTTTTCAATATCGGTTTTTCAATATCAGTTTTTCAATATCGGTTTTTCAATATCAGTTTTTCAATATTTGTTCTCCAATATCGGTTTTTCAATATCGGTTCTAATATCGGATTCAATATCGGTTTTTCAATATCGGTTTTTCAATATCGGTTTTTCAATATCGGTTTTTCAATATCGGTTTTTCAATATCGGTTCTAATATCGGTTTCAATATCAGTTTTTCAATATCGGTTTTTCAATATCAGTTTTTCGATATCAGTTTTTCAATATCGGTTTTTCAATATCGGTTTTTCAATATCAGTTTTTCGATATCAGTTTTTCAATATTTGTTTTTCAATATCGGTTTTTCAATATCGGTTTCAATATCAGTTTTTCAATATTTGTTCTCCAATATCGGTTCTAATATCGGATTCAATATTTGTTTTTCAATATCGGTTTTTCAATATCGGTTTTTCAATATCAGTTTTTCGATATCAGTTTTTCAATATTTGTTCTCCAATATCGGTTTTTGAATATCGGTTTTTCAATATCAGTTTTTCGATATCAGTTTTTCAATATCGGTTTTTCAATATCGGTTTTTCAATATCAGTTTTTCGATATCAGTTTTTCAATATTTGTTTTTCAATATCGGTTTTTCAATATCGGTTTCAATATCAGTTTTTCAATATCGGTTTTTCAATATCGGTTTTTCAATATCAGTTTTTCGATATCAGTTTTTCAATATTTGTTTTTCAATATCGGTTTTTCAATATCGGTTTCAATATCAGTTTTTCAATATTTGTTCTCCAATATCGGTTTTTCAATATCGGTTCTAATATCGGATTCAAAATCGGTTTTTCAATATCGGTTTTTCAATATTTGTTTTTCATATCGGTTTTTCAATATCGGTTTTTCAATATCAGTTTTTCGATATCAGTTTTTCAATATTTGTTCTCCAATATCGGTTTTTGAATATCGGTTTTTCAATATCGGTTCTAATATCGGTTTCAATATCGGTTTTTCAATATCGGTTTTTCAATATCGGTTTTTCAATATCAGTTTTTCGATATCAGTTTTTCAATATTTGTTTTCAATATCGGTTTTTCAATATCGGTTCTAATATCGGTTTCAATATCAGTTTTTCAATATCGGTTTTTCAATATCGGTTTTTCAATATCGGTTCTAATATCGGTTTCAATATCAGTTTTTCAATATCGGTTTTTCAATATCAGTTTTTCGATATCAGTTTTTCAATATCGGTTTTTCAATATCGGTTTTTCAATATCAGTTTTTCGATATCAGTTTTTCAATATTTGTTTTTCAATATCGGTTTTTCAATATCGGTTTTTCAATATCAGTTTTTCAATATCGGTTTTTCAATATCAGTTTTTCAATATTTGTTCTCCAATATCGGTTTTTCAATATCGGTTCTAATATCGGATTCAATATCGGTTTTTCAATATCGGTTTTTCAATATCGGTTTTTCAATATCGGTTTTTCAATATCGGTTCTAATATCGGTTTCAATATCAGTTTTTCAATATCGGTTTTTCAATATCAGTTTTTCGATATCAGTTTTTCAATATCGGTTTTTCAATATCGGTTTTTCAATATCAGTTTTTCGATATCAGTTTTTCAATATTTGTTTTTCAATATCGGTTTTTCAATATCGGTTTCAATATCAGTTTTTCAATATTTGTTCTCCAATATCGGTTCTAATATCGGATTCAATATTTGTTTTTCAATATCGGTTTTTCAATATCGGTTTTTCAATATCAGTTTTTCGATATCAGTTTTTCAATATTTGTTCTCCAATATCGGTTTTTGAATATCGGTTTTTCAATATCAGTTTTTCGATATCAGTTTTTCAATATCGGTTTTTCAATATCGGTTTTTCAATATCAGTTTTTCGATATCAGTTTTTCAATATTTGTTTTTCAATATCGGTTTTTCAATATCGGTTTCAATATCAGTTTTTCAATATCGGTTTTTCAATATCGGTTTTTCAATATCAGTTTTTCGATATCAGTTTTTCAATATTTGTTTTTCAATATCGGTTTTTCAATATCGGTTTCAATATCAGTTTTTCAATATTTGTTCTCCAATATCGGTTTTTCAATATCGGTTCTAATATCGGATTCAATATCGGTTTTTCAATATCGGTTTTTCAATATTTGTTTTTCAATATCGGTTTTTCAATATCGGTTTTTCAATATCAGTTTTTCGATATCAGTTTTTCAATATTTGTTCTCCAATATCGGTTTTTGAATATCGGTTTTTCAATATCGGTTCTAATATCGGTTTCAATATCGGTTTTTCAATATCGGTTTTTCAATATCGGTTTTTCAATATCAGTTTTTCGATATCAGTTTTTCAATATTTGTTTTCAATATCGGTTTTTCAATATCGGTTCTAATATCGGTTTCAATATCAGTTTTTCAATATCGGTTTTTCAATATCGGTTTTTCAATATCGGTTCTAATATCGGTTTCAATATCAGTTTTTCAATATCGGTTTTTCAATATCAGTTTTTCGATATCAGTTTTTCAATATCGGTTTTTCAATATCGGTTTTTCAATATCAGTTTTCGATATCAGTTTTTCAATATTTGTTTTTCAATATCGGTTTTTCAATATCGGTTTCAATATCAGTTTTTCAATATCGGTTTTTCAATATCGGTTTTTCAATATCGGTTCTAATATCGGTTTCAATATCAGTTTTTCAATATTGGTTTTTCAATATCAGTTTTTCGATATCAGTTTTTCAATATTTGTTTTTCAATATCGGTTTTCAATATCGGTTCTAATATCGGTTTCAATATCGGTTTTGCAATATAAGTTTTTCAATATCGGTTTTTCAATATCAGTTTTTCGATATCAGTTTTTCAATATTTGTTTTCAATATCGGTTTTTCAATATCGGTTTTCAATATCAGTTTTTCAATATCGGTTTTTTCAATATCGGTTTTTCAATATCGGTTCTAATATCGGTTTCAATATCAGTTTTTCAATATCGGTTTTTCAATATCAGTTTTTCGATATCAGTTTTTCAATATTTGTTTTTCAATATCGGTTTTTCAATATCGGTTCTAATATCGGTTTCAATATCTGTTTTGCAATATAAGTTTTTTCAATATCGGTTTTTCAATATCGGTTTTTCAATATCAGTTTTTCGATATAGTTTTTCAATATTTGTTTTTCAATATCGGTTTTTCAATATCGGTTCTAATATCGGTGTCAATATCGGTTTTTCAATATCGGTTTTTCAATATCGGTTTTTCAATATCAGTTTTTCGACATAAGATTTTCAATATCGGTTTTTCAATATTTGTTTTTCAATATCGGTTTTTCAATATCAGTTTTTCAATATTTGTTCTCCAATATCGGTTTTTGAATATCGGTTCTAATATCGGATTCAATATCGGTTTTTCAATATCGGTTTTTCAATATCAGTTTTTCGATATCAGTTTTTAAATATTTGTTCTCCAATATCGGTTTTTGAATATCGGTTCTAATATCGGATTCAATATCGGTTTTTCAATATCGGATTTTCAATATCGGTTTTTCAATATCAGTTTTTCAATATCGGTTTTTCAATATCAGTTTTTCAATATTTGTTCTCCAATATCGGTTTTTCAATATCGGTTCTAATATCGGATTCAATATCGGTTTTTCAATATCGGTTTTTCAATATTTGTTTTTCAATATCGGTTTTTCAATATCGGTTTTTCAATATCAGTTTTTCGATATCAGTTTTTCAATATTTGTTCTCCAATATCGGTTTTTGAATATCGGTTCTAATATCGGATTCAATATCGGTTTTTCAATATCGGTTTTTCAATATCGGTTTTTCAATATCAGTTTTTCAATATTTGTTCTCCAATATCGGTTTTTGAATATCGGTTCTAATATCGGATTCAATATCGGTTTTTCAATATCGGTTTTTCAATATCAGTTTTTCGATATCAGTTTTTCAATATTTGTTCTCCAATATCGGTTTTTGAATATCGGTTCAAATATCGGATTCAATATCGGTTTTTCAATATCGGTTTTTCAATATCGGTTTTTCAATATCAGTTTTTCAATATCGGTTTTTCAATATCAGTTTTTCAATATTTGTTCTCCAATATCGGTTTTTCAATATCGGTTCTAATATCGGATTCAATATCGGTTTTTCAATATCGGTTTTTCAATATTTGTTTTTCAATATCGGTTTTTCAATATCGGTTTTTCAATATCAGTTTTTCGATATCAGTTTTTCAATATTTGTTCTCCAATATCGGTTTTTGAATATCTGTTTTTCAATATCGGTTCTAATATCGGTTTCAATATCGGTTTTTCAATATCGGTTTTTCAATATCGGTTTTTCAATATCAGTTTTTCGATATCAGTTTTTCAATATTTGTTTTCAATATCGGTTTTTCAATATCGGTTCTAATATCGGTTTCAATATCTGTTTTTCAATATCGGTTTTTCAATATCGGTTTTTCAATATCGGTTTTTCAATATCAGTTTTTCAATATCAGTTTTTCAATATTTGTTCTCCAATATCGGTTTTTGAATATCGGTTCTAATATCGGATTCAATATCGGTTTTTCAATATCAGTTTTTCAATATTTGTTTTTCAATATCGGTTTTTCAATATCGGTTTCAATATCAGTTTTTCAATATCGGTTTTTCAATATCGGTTCTAATATCGGTTTCAATATCAGTTTTTCAATATCGGTTTTTCAATATCAGTTTTTCGATATTTGTTTTCAATATCGGTTTTTCAATATCGGTTCTAATATCGGTTTCAATATCAGTTTTTCAATATCGGTTTTTCAATATCGGTTTTTCAATATCGGTTTTTCAATATCAGTTTTTCAATATCAGTTTTTCAATATTTGTTCTCCAATATCGGTTTTTGAATATCGGTTCTAATATCGGATTCAATATCGGTTTTTCAATATCAGTTTTTCAATATTTGTTTTTCAATATCGGTTTTTCAATATCGGTTTCAATATCAGTTTTTCAATATCGGTTTTTCAATATCGGTTTTTCAATATCGGTTCTAATATCGGTTTCAATATCAGTTTTTCAATATCGGTTTTTCAATATCAGTTTTTCGATATCAGTTTTTCAATATTTGTTTTTCAATATTTGTTCTCCAATATCGGTTTTTGAATATCGGTTCTAATATCGGATTCAATATCGGTTTTTCAATATCGGTTTTTCAATATCGGTTTTTCAATATCGGTTTTTCAATATCAGTTTTTCAATATCGGTTTTTCAATATCACTTTTTCAATATTTGTTCTCCAATATCGGTTTTTCAATATCGGTTTTTCAATATCGGTTTTTCAATATCGGTTTTTCAATATCGGTTTTTCAATATCGGTTCTAATATCGGTTTCAATATCAGTTTTTCAATATCGGTTTTTCAATATCAGTTTTTCGATATCAGTTTTTCAATATCGGTTTTTCAATATCGGTTTTTCAATATCAGTTTTTCGATATCAGTTTTTCAATATTTGTTTTTCAATATCGGTTTTTCAATATCGGTTTCAATATCGGATTCAATATCGGTTTTTCAATATCGGTTTTTCAATATCGGTTTTTCAATATTTGTTTTTCAATATCGGTTTTTCAATATCAGTTTTTCAATATTTGTTCTCCAATATCGGTTTTTCAATATCGGTTCTAATATCGGATTCAATATCGGTTTTTCAATATCGGTTTTTCAATATCGGTTTTTCAATATTTGTTTTTCAATATCGGTTTTTCAATATCAGTTTTTCAATATTTGTTCTCCAATATCGGTTTTTCAATATCGGTTCTAATATCGGATTCAATATCGGTTTTTCAATATCGGTTTTTCAATATCGGTTTTTCAATATTTGTTTTTCAATATCGGTTTTTCAATATCGGTTTTTCAATATCAGTTTTTCGATATCAGTTTTTCAATATTTGTTCTCCAATATCGGTTTTTGAATATCGGTTTTTCAATATCGGTTCTAATATCGGTTTCAATATCGGTTTTTCAATATCAGTTTTTCGATATAAGTTTTTCAATATCGGTTTTTCAATATTTGTTTTTCAATATCGGTTTTTCAATATCAGATTTTCAATATTTGTTCCCCAATATCGGTTTTTGAATATCGGTTCTAATATCGGATTCAATATCGGTTTTTCAATATCGGTTTTTCAATATCAGTTTTTCGATATCAGTTTTTCAATATTTGTTCTCCAATATCGGTTTTTGAATATCGGTTTTTCAATATCGGTTCTAATATCGGTTTCAATATCGGTTTTGCAATATAAGTTTTTCAATATCGGTTTTCAATATCGGTTTTTCAATATCGGTTTTTCAATATCAGTTTTTCAATATCAGTTTTTCAATATTTGTTCTCCAATATCGGTTTTTGAATATCGGTTCTAATATCGGATTCAATATCGGTTTTTCAATATCGGTTTTTCAATATCAGTTTTTCAATATCAGTTTTTCGATATCAGTTTTTCAATATTTGTTCTCCAATATCGGTTTTTGAATATCGGTTCTAATATCGGATTCAATATCGGTTTTTCAATATCGGTTTTTCAATATCGGTTTTTCAATATCAGTTTTTCAATATCGGTTTTTCAATATCAGTTTTTCAATATTTGTTCTCCAATATCGGTTTTTCAATATCGGTTCTAATATCGGATTCAATATCGGTTTTTCAATATCGGTTTTTCAATATCGGTTTTTCAATATCGGTTTTTCAATATCGGTTCTAATATCGGTTTCAATATCAGTTTTTCAATATCGGTTTTTCAATATCAGTTTTTCGATATCAGTTTTTCAATATCGGTTTTTCAATATCGGTTTTTCAATATCAGTTTTTCGATATCAGTTTTTCAATATTTGTTTTTCAATATCGGTTTTTCAATATCGGTTTCAATATCAGTTTTTCAATATTTGTTCTCCAATATCGGTTCTAATATCGGATTCAATATTTGTTTTTCAATATCGGTTTTTCAATATCGGTTTTTCAATATCAGTTTTTCGATATCAGTTTTTCAATATTTGTTCTCCAATATCGGTTTTTGAATATCGGTTTTTCAATATCAGTTTTTCGATATCAGTTTTTCAATATCGGTTTTTCAATATCGGTTTTTCAATATCAGTTTTTCGATATCAGTTTTTCAATATTTGTTTTTCAATATCGGTTTTTCAATATCGGTTTCAATATCAGTTTTTCAATATCGGTTTTTCAATATCGGTTTTTCAATATCAGTTTTTCGATATCAGTTTTTCAATATTTGTTTTTCAATATCGGTTTTTCAATATCGGTTTCAATATCAGTTTTTCAATATTTGTTCTCCAATATCGGTTCTAATATCGGATTCAATATTTGTTTTTCAATATCGGTTTTTCAATATCGGTTTT
>NW_027485847.1:0-29941 GCF_050908995.1 Andrena cerasifolii
ATTCTCGAAATTTTCGCCAGATTTTCGCCAATAAATCAGGAGAAAATGAAGTGGAAAGAGGTATACTAAATTTCAGCTTCAAAGGCATCGCCTTAAAGTTGCAAATAAGAGGCGCAGGCCTTTCAAGAGGTGTTCGAAAATTCTGCGTCTCTTCGTTAATCAGCCACTGTGTCGAAACATCTGCGCCACATCTCGCTCTTTGATTTGCTCTCCGGAGACGTTACTTTGTGCCATCTCTTTCGACGGCATGTTCTCCTGTTACAAAGCCCAATTTTATGCATTCTGAAAATTTTCGCTAGATTTTGGCCAATATATCAGGAGAAAATGAAGTGGAAAGAGGTATACTAAATTTCAGCTTCAAAGGCATCGGCTTAAAGTTGCAATTAAGAGGCGCAGGCCTTTCAAGAGGCTATCGAAAATTCTGCGTCTCTTCGTGAAACAGTCACTGTCTCGAAACACCTGCGCCACTTCTCGCTCCTTCGTTTGCTGTCCGGAGACGTTATATTGTTCCATCTCTTTCGACGGCATGTTATCCTGTTATAAAGTTCAATTTTGTGTATTCTCGATATTTTCGCCAGATTTTGGCCAATAAATCAGGAGAAAATGAAGTGGAAAGAGGTATACTAAATTTCAGCTTCAAAGGCATCGCTTAAAAGTATCAAATAAGAGGCGCAGGCCTTTCAAGAGGGGTTCGAAAATTCTGCATCTCTTCGTTAAACAGTCACTGTCTCGAAACACCTGCGCCACTTCTCGCTCCTTGATTTGCTCTCCGGAGACGTTACTTTGTGCCATCTCTTTCGACGGCATGTTCTCCTGTTACAAAGCTCAATTTTGTGTATTCTCGATATTTTCGCCAGATTTTGGCGAATATATCAGGAGAAAATGAAGTGGAAAGAGGTATACTAAATTTCAGCTTCAAAGGCATCGCCTTAAAGTTGCAAATAAGAGGCGCAGGCCTTTCAAGAGTCGTTCGAAAATTCTGCGTTTCTTCGTTAAACAGTCACTGTCTCGAAACATCTGCGCCACATCTCGCTCTTTGATTTGCTCTCCGGAGACGTTACTTTGTGCCATCTCTTTCGACGGCATGTTCTCCTGTTACAAAGCCCAATTTTGTGCATTCGGAAAATTTTCGCCAGATTTTGGCCAATAAATCAGGAGAAAATGAAGTGGAAAGAGGTATACTAAATTTCAGCTTCAAAGGCATCGCTTAAAAGTATCAAATAAGAGGCGCAGGCCTTTCAAGAGGCGTTCGAAAATTCTGCATCTCTTCGTTAAACAGTCACTGTCTCGAAACACCTGCGCCACTTCTCGCTCCTTGATTTGCTCTCCGGAGACGTTACTTTGTGCCATCTCTTTCGACGGCATGATCTCCTGTTATAAAGCCCAATGTTGTGCATTCTGAAAATTTTCGCTAGATTTTGTCCAATAAATCAGGAGAAAATGAAGTGGAAAGAGGTATACTAAATTTCAGCTTCAAAGGCATCGCTTAAAAGTATCAAATAAGAGGCGCAGTCCTTTCAAGAGGCGTTCGAAAATTCTGCATCTCTTCGTTAAACAGTCACTGTCTCGAAACACCTGCGCCACTTCTCGCTCCTTGATTTGCTCTCCGGAGACGTTATATTGTTCCATCTCTTTCGACGGCATGTTCTCCTGTTACAAAGCTCAATTTTGTGTATTCTCGATATTTTCGCCAGATTTTGGCGAATATATCAGGAGAAAATGAAGTGGAAAGAGGTATACTAAATTTCAGCTTCAAAGGCATCGCTTAAAAGTATCAAATAAGAGGCGCAGGCCTTTCAAGAGGCGTTCGAAAATTGTGCGACTCTTCGTTAAACAGTCACTGTCTCGAAACATCTGCGCCACTTCTCGCTCTTTGATTTGCTCTCCGGAGACATTACTTTGTTCCATCTCTTTCGACGGCATGTTCTCCTGTTACAAAGCCCAATTTTGTGTATTCTCGAAATTTTCGCCAGATTTCGGCCAATAAATCAGGAGAAAATGAAGTGGAAAGAGGTATACTAAATTTCAGCTTCAAAGGCATCGCTTAAATGTATCAAATAAGAGGCGCAGGCCTTTCAAGAGGCGTTCGAAAATTCTGCATCTCTTCGTTAAACAGTCACTGTCTCGAAACACCTGCGCCACTTCTCGCTCCTTGATTTGCTCTCCGGAGACGTTACTTTGTGCCATCTCTTTCGACGGCATGTTCTCCTGTTACAAAGCCCAATTTTATGCATTCTGAAAATTTTCGCTAGATTTTGGCCAATATATCAGGAGAAAATGAAGTGGAAAGAGGTATACTAAATTTCAGCTTCAAAGGCATCGCCTTAAAGTTGCAATTAAGAGGCGCAGGCCTTTCAAGAGGCTTTCGAAAATTCTGCGTCTCTTCGTGAAACAGTCACTGTCTCGAAACACCTGCGCCACTTCTCGCTCCTTCGTTTGCTGTCCGGAGACGTTACTTTGGGCCATCTCTTTCGACGGCATGTTCTCCTGTTACAAAGCCCAATTTTGTGTATTCTCGAAATTTTCGCCAGATTTTCGCCAATAAATCAGGAGAAAATGAAGTGGAAAGAGGTATACAAAATTTCAGCTTCAAAGGCATCGCCTTAAAGTTGCAAATAAGAGGCGCAGGCCTTTCAAGAGGTGTTCGAAAATTCTGCGTCTCTTCGTTAATCAGCCACTGTGTCGAAACATCTGCGCCACATCTCGCTCTTTGATTTGCTCTCCGGAGACGTTACTTTGTGCCATCTCTTTCGACGGCATGTTCTCCTGTACCAAAGCCCAATTTTGTGCATTCGGAAAATTTTCGGCAGATTTTGGCCAATAAATCAGGAGAAAATGAAGTGGAAAGAGGTATACTAAATTTCAGCTTCAAAGGCATCGCATAAAAGTATCAAATAAGAGGCGCAGGCCTTTCAAGAGGCGTTCGAAAATTCTGCGTCTCTTCGTTAATCAGCCACTGTGTCGAAACATCTGCGCCACATCTCGCTCTTTGATTTGCTCTCCGGAGACGTTACTTTGTGCCATCTCTTTCGACGGCATGTTCTCCTGTTACAAAGCCCAATTTTATGCATTCTGAAAATTTTCGCTAGATTTTGGCCAATATATCAGGAGAAAATGAAGTGGAAAGAGGTATACTAAATTTCAGCTTCAAAGGCATCGCCTTAAAGTTGCAATTAAGAGGCGCAGGCCTTTCAAGAGGCTATCGAAAATTCTGCGTCTCTTCGTGAAACAGTCACTGTCTCGAAACACCTGCGCCACTTCTCGCTCCTTCGTTTGCTGTCCGGAGACGTTATATTGTTCCATCTCTTTCGACGGCATGTTATCCTGTTATAAAGTTCAATTTTGTGTATTCTCGATATTTTCGCCAGATTTTGGCCAATATATCAGGAGAAAATGAAGTGGAAAGAGGTATACTAAATTTCAGCTTCAAATGCATCGCCCTAAAGTTGCAAATAAGAGGCGCAGGCCTTTCAAGAGTCGTTCGAAAATTCTGCGTTCTTCGTTAAACAGTCACTGTCTCGAAACGTCTGCGCCACTTCTCGCTCTTTGATTTGTTCCCCGGAGACGTTACTTTGTGCCATCTCTATCGACGGCATGTTCTCCTTTTACAAAGCCCAATTTTGTGCATTCGGAAAATTTTCGCCAGATTTTGGCCAATATATCAGGAGAACATGAAGTGGAAAGGGGTATACTAAACTACAGCTTCAAAGGCATCGCTTAAAAGTATCAAATCAGAGGCGCAGGCCTTTCAAGAGGCGTTCGAAAATTGTGCGACTCTTCGTTAAACAGTCACTGTCTCGAAACATCTGCGCCACTTCTCGCTCTTTGCTCTGCTCTCCGGAGATATTACTTTGTTCCATCCCTTTCGACGGCATGTTCTCCTGTTACAAAGCCCAATTTTGTGTATTCTCGAAATTTTCGCCAGATTTTGTCCAATAAATCAGGAGAAAATGAAGTGGAAAGAGGTATACTAAATTTCAGCTTCAAAGGCATCGCTTAAAAGTATCAAATAAGAGGCGCAGTCCTTTCAAGAGGCGTTCGAAAATTCTGCATCTCTTCGTTAAACAGTCACTGTCTCGAAACACCTGCGCCACTTCTCGCTCCTTGATTTGCTCTCCGGAGACGTTACTTTGTGCCATCTCTTTCGACGGCATGTTCTCCTGTTATAAAGCCCAATGTTGTGCATTCTGAAAATTTTCGCTAGATTTTGGCCAATATATCAGGAGAACATGAAGTGGAAAGAGGTATACTAAATTTCAGCTTCAAAGGCATCGCCTTAAAGTTGCAATTAAGAGGCGCAGGCCTTTCAAGAGGCTTTCGAAAATTCTGCGTCTCTTCGTGAAACAGTCACTGTCTCGAAACACCTGCGCCACTTCTCGCTCCTTCGTTTGCTGTCCGGAGACGTTATATTGTTCCATCTCTTTCGACGGCATGTTCTCCTGTTACAAAGCTCAATTTTGTGTATTCTCGATATTTTCGCCAGATTTTGGCGAATATATCAGGAGAAAATGAAGTGGAAAGAGGTATACAAAATTTGAGCTTCAAAGGCATCGCCTTAAAGTTGCAAATAAGAGGCGCAGGCCTTTCAAGAGTCGTTCGAAAATTCTGCGTTTCTTCGTTAAACAGTCACTGTCTCGAAACATCTGCGCCACATCTCGCTCTTTGATTTGCTCTCCGGAGACGTTACTTTGTGCCATCTCTTTCGACGGCATGTTCTCCTGTTACAAAGCCCAATTTTGTGCATTCGGAAAATTTTCGCCAGATTTTGGCCAATATATCTGGAGAACATGAAGTGGAAAGGGGTATACTAAACTACAGCTTCAAAGGCATCGCTTAAAAGTATCAAATCAGAGGCGCAGGCCTTTCAAGAGGCGTTCGAAAATTCTGCATCTCTTCGTTAAACAGTCACTGTCTCGAAACACCTGCGCCACTTCTCGCTCCTTGATTTGCTCTCCGGAGACGTTACTTTGTGCCATCTCTTTCGACGGCATGTTCTCCTGTTACAAAGCCCAATTTTGTGTATTCTCGAAATTTTCGCCAGATTTTCGCCAATAAATCAGGAGAAAATGAAGTGGAAAGAGGTATACTAAATTTCAGCTTCAAAGGCATCGCCTTAAAGTTGCAAATAAGAGGCGCAGGCCTTTCAAGAGGTGTTCGAAAATTCTGCGTCTCTTCGATAATCAACCACTGTCTCGAAACATCTGCGCCACATCTCGCTCCTTGATTTGCTCTCCGGAGACGTTACTTTGGGCCATCTCTTTCGACGGCATGTTCTCCTGTTACAAAGCCCAATTTTGTGTATTCTCGAAATTTTCGCCAGATTTTCGCCAATAAATCAGGAGAAAATGAAGTGGAAAGAGGTATACTAAATTTCAGCTTCAAAGGCATCGCCTTAAAGTTGCAAATAAGAGGCGCAGGCCTTTCAAGAGGTGTTCGAAAATTCTGCGTCTCTTCGTTAATCAGCCACTGTGTCGAAACATCTGCGCCACATCTCGCTCTTTGATTTGCTCTCCGGAGACGTTACTTTGTGCCATCTCTTTCGACGGCATGTTCTCCTGTTACAAAGCCCAATTTTGTGCATTCGGAAAATTTTCGGCAGATTTTGGCCAATAAATCAGGAGAAAATGAAGTGGAAAGAGGTATACTAAATTTCAGCTTCAAAGGCATCGCTTAAAAGTATCAAATAAGAGGCGCAGGCCTTTCAAGAGGCGTTCGAAAATTCTGCGTCTCTTCGTTAATCAGCCACTGTGTCGAAACATCTGCGCCACATCTCGCTCTTTGATTTGCTCTCCGGAGACGTTACTTTGTGCCATCTCTTTCGACGGCATGTTCTCCTGTTACAAAGCCCAATTTTATGCATTCTGAAAATTTTCGCTAGATTCTGGCCAATATATCAGGAGAAAATGAAGTGGAAAGAGGTATACTAAATTTCAGATTCAAAGGCATCGCCTTAAAGTTGCAATTAAGAGGCGCAGGCCTTTCAAGAGGCTTTCGAAAATTCTGCGTCTCTTCGTGAAACAGTCACTGTCTCGAAACACCTGCGCCACTTCTCGCTCCTTCGTTTGCTGTCCGGAGACGTTATATTGTTCCATCTCTTTCGACGGCATGTTATCCTGTTATAAAGTTCAATTTTGTGTATTCTCGATATTTTCGCCAGATTTTGGCCAATATATCAGGAGAAAATGAAGTGGAAAGAGGTATACTAAATTTCAGCATCAAATGCATCGCCTTAAAGTTGCAAATAAGAGGCGCAGGCCTTTCAAGAGTCGTTCGAAAATTCTGCGTTCTTCGTTAAACAGTCACTGTCTCGAAACACCTGCGCCACTTCTCGCTCCTGGATTTGCTCTCCGGAGACGTTATATTGTTCCATCTCTTTCGACGGCATGTTCTCCTGTTACAAAGCTCAATTTTGTGTATTCTCGATATTTTCGCCAGATTTTGGCGAATATATCAGGAGAAAAGGAAGTGGAAAGAGGTATACTAAATTTCAGCTTCAAAGGCATCGCTTAAAAGTATCAAATAAGAGGCGCAGGCCTTTCAAGAGGCGTTCGAAAATTGTGCGACTCTTCGTTAAACAGTCACTGTCTCGAAACATCTGCGCCACTTCTCGCTCTTTGATTTGCTCTCCGGAGACATTACTTTGTTCCATCTCTTTCGACGGCATGTTCTCCTGTTACAAAGCCCAATTTTGTGTATTCTCGAAATTTTCGCCAGATTTCGGCCAATAAATCAGGAGAAAATGAAGTGGAAAGAGGTATACTAAATTTCAGCTTCAAAGGCATCGCTTAAATGTATCAAATAAGAGGCGCAGGCCTTTCAAGAGGCGTTCGAAAATTCTGCATCTCTTCGTTAAACAGTCACTGTCTCGAAACACCTGCGCCACTTCTCGCTCCTTGATTTGCTCTCCGGAGACGTTACTTTGTGCCATCTCTTTCGACGGCATGTTCTCCTGTTACAAAGCCCAATTTTATGCATTCTGAAAATTTTCGCTAGATTTTGGCCAATATATCAGGAGAAAATGACGTGGAAAGAGGTATACTAAATTTCAGCTTCAAAGGCATCGCCTTAAAGTTGCAATTAAGAGGCGCAGGCCTTTCAAGAGGCTTTCGAAAATTCTGCGTCTCTTCGTGAAACAGTCACTGTCTCGAAACACCTGCGCCACTTCTCGCTCCTTCGTTTGCTGTCCGGAGACGTTACTTTGGGCCATCTCTTTCGACGGCATGTTCTCCTGTTACAAAGCCCAATTTTGTGTATTCTCGAAATTTTCGCCAGATTTTCGCCAATAAATCAGGAGAAAATGAAGTGGAAAGAGGTATACTAAATTTCAGCTTCAAAGGCATCGCCTTAAAGTTGCAAATAAGAGGCGCAGGCCTTTCAAGAGGTGTTCGAAAATTCTGCGTCTCTTCGTTAATCAGCCACTGTGTCGAAACATCTGCGCCACATCTCGCTCTTTGATTTGCTCTCCGGAGACGTTACTTTGTGCCATCTCTTTCGACGGCATGTTCTCCTGTTCCAAAGCCCAATTTTGTGCATTCGGAAAATTTTCGGCAGATTTTGGCCAATAAATCAGGAGAAAATGAAGTGGAAAGAGGTATACTAAATTTCAGCTTCAAAGGCATCGCATAAAAGTATCAAATAAGAGGCGCAGGCCTTTCAAGAGGCGTTCGAAAATTCTGCGTCTCTTCGTTAATCAGCCACTGTGTCGAAACATCTGCGCCACATCTCGCTCTTTGATTTGCTCTCCGGAGACGTTACTTTGTGCCATCTCTTTCGACGGCATGTTCTCCTGTTACAAAGCCCAATTTTATGCATTCTGAAAATTTTCGCTAGATTTTGGCCAATATATCAGGAGAAAATGAAGTGGAAAGAGGTATACTAAATTTCAGCTTCAAAGGCATCGCCTTAAAGTTGCAATTAAGAGGCGCAGGCCTTTCAAGAGGCTATCGAAAATTCTGCGTCTCTTCGTGAAACAGTCACTGTCTCGAAACACCTGCGCCACTTCTCGCTCTTTGATTTGTTCCCCGGAGACGTTACTTTGTGCCATCTCTATCGACGGCATGTTCTCCTTTTACAAAGCCCAATTTTGTGCATTCGGAAAATTTTCGCCAGATTTTGGTCAATATATCAGGAGAACATGAAGTGGAAAGGGGTATACTAAACTACAGCTTCAAAGGCATCGCTTAAAAGTATCAAATCAGAGGCGCAGGCCTTTCAAGAGGCGTTCGAAAATTGTGCGACTCTTCGTTAAACAGTCACTGTCTCGAAACATCTGCGCCACTTCTCGCTCTTTGATTTGCTCTCCGGAGACATTACTTTGTTCCATCTCTTTCGACGGCATGTTCTCCTGTTACAAAGCCCAATTTTGTGTATTCTCGAAATTTTCGCCAGATTTCGGCCAATAAATCAGGAGAAAATGAAGTGGAAAGAGGTATACTAAATTTCAGCTTCAAAGGCATCGCTTAAAAGTATCAAATAAGAGGCGCAGGCCTTTCAAGAGGCGTTCGAAAATTCTGCATCTCTTCGTTAAACAGTCACTGTCTCGAAACACCTGCGCCACTTCTCGCTCCTTGATTTGCTCTCCGGAGACGTTACTTTGTGCCATCTCTTTCGACGGCATGTTCTCCTGTTACAAAGCCCAATTTTGTGTATTCTCGAAATTTTCGCCAGATTTTCGCCAATAAATCAGGAGAAAATGATGTGGAAAGAGGTATACTAAATTTCAGCTTCAAAGGCATCGCCTTAAAGTTGCAAATAAGAGGCGCAGGCCTTTCAAGAGGTGTTCGAAAATTCTGCGTCTCTTCGATAATCAACCACTGTCTCGAAACATCTGCGCCACATCTCGCTCCTTGATTTGCTCTCCGGAGACGTTACTTTGGGCCATCCCTTTCGACGGCATGTTCTCCTGTTACAAAGCCCAATTTTGTGTATTCTCGAAATTTTCGCCAGATTTTCGCCAATAAATCAGGAGAAAATGAAGTGGAAAGAGGTATACTAAATTTCAGCATCAAAGGCATCGCCTTAAAGTTGCAAATAAGAGGCGCAGGCCTTTCAAGAGGTGTTCGAAAATTCTGCGTCTCTTCGTTAATCAGCCACTGTGTCGAAACATCTGCGCCACATCTCGCTCTTTGATTTGCTCTCCGGAGACGTTACTTTGTGCCATCTCTTTCGACGGCATGTTCTCCTGTTACAAAGCCCAATTTTGTGCATTCGGAAAATTTTCGGCAGATTTTGGCCAATAAATCAGGAGAAAATGAAGTGGAAAGAGGTATACTAAATTTCAGCTTCAAAGGCATCGCTTAAAAGTATCAAATAAGAGGCGCAGGCCTTTCAAGAGGCGTTCGAAAATTCTGCGTCTCTTCGTTAATCAGCCACTGTGTCGAAACATCTGCGCCACATCTCGCTCTTTGATTTGCTCTCCGGAGACGTTACTTTGTGCCATCTCTTTCGACGGCATGTTCTCCTGTTACAAAGCCCAATTTTATGCATTCTGAAAATTTTCGCTAGATTTTGGCCAATATATCAGGAGAAAATGAAGTGGAAAGAGGTATACTAAATTTCAGCTTCAAAGGCATCGCCTTAAAGTTGCAATTAAGAGGCGCAGGCCTTTCAAGAGGCTTTCGAAAATTCTGCGTCTCTTCGTGAAACAGTCACTCTCTCGAAACACCTGCGCCACTTCTCGCTCCTTCGTTTGCTGTCCGGAGACGTTACTTTGGGCCATCTCTTTCGACGGCATGTTCTCCTGTTACAAAGCCCAATTTTGTGTATTCTCGAAATTTTCGCCAGATTTTCGCCAATAAATCAGGAGAAAATGAAGTGGAAAGAGGTATACTAAATTTCAGCTTCAAAGGCATCGCCTTAAAGTTGCAAATAAGAGGCGCAGGCCTTTCAAGAGGTGTTCGAAAATTCTGCGTCTCTTCGTTAATCAGCCACTGTGTCGAAACATCTGCGCCACATCTCGCTCTTTGATTTGCTCTCCGGAGACGTTACTTTGTGCCATCTCTTTCGACGGCATGTTCTCCTGTTACAAAGCCCAATTTTGTGCATTCGGAAAATTTTCGGCAGATTTTGGCCAATAAATCAGGAGAAAATGAAGTGGAAAGAGGTATACTAAATTTCAGCTTCAAAGGCATCGCTTAAAAGTATCAAATAAGAGGCGCAGGCCTTTCAAGAGGCGTTCGAAAATTCTGCGTCTCTTCGTTAATCAGCCACTGTGTCGAAACATCTGCGCCACATCTCGCTCTTTGATTTGCTCTCCGGAGACGTTACTTTGTGCCATCTCTTTCGACGGCATGTTCTCCTGTTACAAAGCCCAATTTTATGCATTCTGAAAATTTTCGCTAGATTTTGGCCAATATATCAGGAGAAACTGAAGTGGAAAGAGGTATACTAAATTTCAGCTTCAAAGGCATCGCCTTAAAGTTGCAATTAAGAGGCGCAGGCCTTTCAAGAGGCTTTCGAAAATTCTGCGTCTCTTCGTGAAACAGTCACTGTCTCGAAACACCTGCGCCACTTCTCGCTCCTTCGTTTGCTGTCCGGAGACGTTACTTTGGGCCATCTCTTTCGACGGCATGTTCTCCTGTTACAAAGCCCAATTTTGTGTATTCTCGAAATTTTCGCCAGATTTTCGCCAATAAATCAGGAGAAAATGAAGTGGAAAGAGGTATACTAAATTTCAGCTTCAAAGGCATCGCCTTAAAGTTGCAAATAAGAGGCGCAGGCCTTTCAAGAGGTGTTCGAAAATTCTGCGTCTCTTCGTTAATCAGCCACTGTGTCGAAACATCTGCGCCACATCTCGCTCTTTGATTTGCTCTCCGGAGACGTTACTTTGTGCCATCTCTTTCGACGGCATGTTCTCCTGTTACAAAGCCCAATTTTGTGCATTCGGAAAATTTTCGGCAGATTTTGGCCAATAAATCAGGAGAAAATGAAGTGGAAAGAGGTATACTAAATTTCAGCTTCAAAGGCATCGCATAAAAGTATCAAATAAGAGGCGCAGGCCTTTCAAGAGGCGTTCGAAAATTCTGCGTCTCTTCGTTAATCAGCCACTGTGTCGAAACATCTGCGCCACATCTCGCACTTTGATTTGCTCTCCGGAGACGTTACTTTGTGCCATCTCTTTCGACGGCATGTTCTCCTGTTACAAAGCCCAATTTTATGCATTCTGAAAATTTTCGCTAGATTTTGGCCAATATATCAGGAGAAAATGAAGTGGAAAGAGGTATACTAAATTTCAGCTTCAAAGGCATCGGCTTAAAGTTGCAATTAAGAGGCGCAGGCCTTTCAAGAGGCTATCGAAAATTCTGCGTCTCTTCGTGAAACAGTCACTGTCTCGAAACACCTGCGCCACTTCTCGCTCCTTCGTTTGCTGTCCGGAGACGTTATATTGTTCCATCTCTTTCGACGGCATGTTATCCTGTTATAAAGTTCAATTTTGTGTATTCTCGATATTTTCGCCAGATTTTGGCCAATAAATCAGGAGAAAATGAAGTGGAAAGAGGTATACTAAATTTCAGCTTCAAAGGCATCGCTTAAAAGTATCAAATAAGAGGCGCAGGCCTTTCAAGAGGCGTTCGAAAATTCTGCATCTCTTCGTTAAACAGTCACTGTCTCGAAACACCTGCGCCACTTCTCGCTCCTTGATTTGCTCTCCGGAGACGTTACTTTGTGCCATCTCTTTCGACGGCATGATCTCCTGTTATAAAGCCCAATGTTGTGCATTCTGAAAATTTTCGCTAGATTTTGGCCAATATATCAGGAGAACATGAAGTGGAAAGAGGTATACTAAATTTCAGCTTCAAAGGCATCGCCTTAAAGTTGCAATTAAGAGGCGCAGGCCTTTCAAGAGGCTTTCGAAAATTCTGCGTCTCTTCGTGAAACAGTCACTGTCTCGAAACACCTGCGCCACTTCTCGCTCCTTCGTTTGCTGTCCGGAGACGTTATATTGTTCCATCTCTTTCGACGGCATGTTCTCCTGTTACAAAGCTCAATTTTGTGTATTCTCGATATTTTCGCCAGATTTTGGCGAATATATCAGGAGAAAATGAAGTGGAAAGAGGTATACAAAATTTGAGCTTCAAAGGCATCGCCTTAAAGTTGCAAATAAGAGGCGCAGGCCTTTCAAGAGTCGTTCGAAAATTCTGTGTTTCTTCGTTAAACAGTCACTGTCTCGAAACATCTGCGCCACATCTCGCTCTTTGATTTGCTCTCCGGAGACGTTACTTTGTGCCATCTCTTTCGACGGCATGTTCTCCTGTTACAAAGCCCAATTTTATGCATTCTGAAAATTTTCGCTAGATTTTGGCCAATATATCAGGAGAAAATGAAGTGGAAAGAGGTATACTAAATTTCAGCTTCAAAGGCATCGCCTTAAAGTTGCAATTAAGAGGCGCAGGCCTTTCAAGAGGCTATCGAAAATTCTGCGTCTCTTCGTGAAACAGTCACTGTCTCGAAACACCTGCGCCACTTCTCGCTCCTTCGTTTGCTGTCCGGAGACGTTATATTGTTCCATCTCTTTCGACGGCATGTTATCCTGTTATAAAGTTCAATTTTGTGTATTCTCGATATTTTCGCCAGATTTTGGCCAATATATCAGGAGAAAATGAAGTGGAAAGAGGTATACTAAATTTCAGCTTCAAATGCATCGCCCTAAAGTTGCAAATAAGAGGCGCAGGCCTTTCAAGAGTCGTTCGAAAATTCTGCGTTCTTCGTTAAACAGTCACTGTCTCGAAACGTCTGCGCCACTTCTCGCTCTTTGATTTGTTCCCCGGAGACGTTACTTTGTGCCATCTCTATCGACGGCATGTTCTCCTTTTACAAAGCCCAATTTTGTGCATTCGGAAAATTTTCGCCAGATTTTGGCCAATATATCAGGAGAACATGAAGTGGAAAGGGGTATACTAAACTACAGCTTCAAAGGCATCGCTTAAAAGTATCAAATCAGAGGCGCAGGCCTTTCAAGAGGCGTTCGAAAATTGTGCGACTCTTCGTTAAACAGTCACTGTCTCGAAACATCTGCGCCACTTCTCGCTCTTTGATTTGCTCTCCGGAGACATTACTTTGTTCCATCTCTTTCGACGGCATGTTCTCCTGTTACAAAGCCCAATTTTATGCATTCTGAAAATTTTCGCTAGATTCTGGCCAATATATCAGGAGAAAATGAAGTGGAAAGAGGTATACTAAATTTCAGATTCAAAGGCATCGCCTTAAAGTTGCAATTAAGAGGCGCAGGCCTTTCAAGAGGCTTTCGAAAATTCTGCGTCTCTTCGTGAAACAGTCACTGTCTCGAAACACCTGCGCCACTTCTCGCTCCTTCGTTTGCTGTCCGGAGACGTTATATTGTTCCATCTCTTTCGACGGCATGTTATCCTGTTATAAAGTTCAATTTTGTGTATTCTCGAAATTTTCGCCAGATTTCGGCCAATAAATCAGGAGAAAATGAAGTGGAAAGAGGTATACTAAATTTCAGCTTCAAAGGCATCGCTTAAAAGTATCAAATAAGAGGCGCAGGCCTTTCAAGAGGCGTTCGAAAATTCTGCATCTCTTCGTTAAACAGTCACTGTCTCGAAACACCTGCGCCACTTCTCGCTCCTTGATTTGCTCTCCAGAGACGTTACTTTGTGCCATCTCTTTCGACGGCATGTTCTCCTGTTACAAAGCCCAATTTTGTGTATTCTCGAAATTTTCGCCAGATTTTCGCCAATAAATCAGGAGAAAATGAAGTGGAAAGAGGTATACTAAATTTCAGCTTCAAAGGCATCGCCTTAAAGTTGCAAATAAGAGGCGCAGGCCTTTCAAGAGGTGTTCGAAAATTCTGCGTCTCTTCGATAATCAACCACTGTCTCGAAACATCTGCGCCACATCTCGCTCCTTGATTTGCTCTCCGGAGACGTTACTTTGGGCCATCTCTTTCGACGGCATGTTCTCCTGTTACAAAGCCCAATTTTGTGTATTCTCGAAATTTTCGCCAGATTTTCGCCAATAAATCAGGAGAAAATGAAGTGGAAAGAGGTATACTAAATTTCAGCTTCAAAGGCATCGCCTTAAAGTTGCAAATAAGAGGCGCAGGCCTTTCAAGAGGTGTTCGAAAATTCTGCGTCTCTTCGTTAATCAGCCACTGTGTCGAAACATCTGCGCCACATCTCGCTCTTTGATTTGCTCTCCGGAGACGTTACTTTGTGCCATCTCTTTCGACGGCATGTTCTCCTGTTACAAAGCCCAATTTTGTGCATTCGGAAAATTTTCGGCAGATTTTGGCCAATAAATCAGGAGAAAATGAAGTGGAAAGAGGTATACTAAATTTCAGCTTCAAAGGCATCGCTTAAAAGTATCAAATAAGAGGCGCAGGCCTTTCAAGAGGCGTTCGAAAATTCTGCGTCTCTTCGTTAATCAGCCACTGTGTCGAAACATCTGCGCCACATCTCGCTCTTTGATTTGCTCTCCGGAGACGTTACTTTGTGCCATCTCTTTCGACGGCATGTTCTCCTGTTACAAAGCCCAATTTTATGCATTCTGAAAATTTTCGCTAGATTTTGGCCAATATATCAGGAGAAAATGAAGTGGAAAGAGGTATACTAAATTTCAGCTTCAAAGGCATCGCCTTAAAGTTGCAATTAAGAGGCGCAGGCCTTTCAAGAGGCTTTCGAAAATTCTGCGTCTCTTCGTGAAACAGTCACTCTCTCGAAACACCTGCGCCACTTCTCGCTCCTTCGTTTGCTGTCCGGAGACGTTACTTTGGGCCATCTCTTTCGACGGCATGTTCTCCTGTTACAAAGCCCAATTTTGTGTATTCTCGAAATTTTCGCCAGATTTTCGCCAATAAATCAGGAGAAAATGAAGTGGAAAGAGGTATACTAAATTTCAGCTTCAAAGGCATCGCCTTAAAGTTGCAAATAAGAGGCGCAAGGCCTTTCAAGAGGTGTTCGAAAATTCTGCGTCTCTTCGTTAATCAGCCACTGTGTCGAAACATCTGCGCCACATCTCGCTCTTTGATTTGCTCTCCGGAGACGTTACTTTGTGCCATCTCTTTCGACGGCATGTTCTCCTGTTACAAAGCCCAATTTTGTGCATTCGGAAAATTTTCGGCAGATTTTGGCCAATAAATCAGGAGAAAATGAAGTGGAAAGAGGTATACTAAATTTCAGCTTCAAAGGCATCGCTTAAAAGTATCAAATAAGAGGCGCAGGCCTTTCAAGAGGCGTTCGAAAATTCTGCGTCTCTTCGTTAATCAGCCACTGTGTCGAAACATCTGCGCCACATCTCGCTCTTTGATTTGCTCTCCGGAGACGTTACTTTGTGCCATCTCTTTCGACGGCATGTTCTCCTGTTACAAAGCCCAATTTTATGCATTCTGAAAATTTTCGCTAGATTTTGGCCAATATATCAGGAGAAAATGAAGTGGAAAGAGGTATACTAAATTTCAGCTTCAAAGGCATCGCCTTAAAGTTGCAATTAAGAGGCGCAGGCCTTTCAAGAGGCTTTCGAAAATTCTGCGTCTCTTCGTGAAACAGTCACTGTCTCGAAACACCTGCGCCACTTCTCGCTCCTTCGTTTGCTGTCCGGAGACGTTACTTTGGGCCATCTCTTTCGACGGCATGTTCTCCTGTTACAAAGCCCAATTTTGTGTATTCTCGAAATTTTCGCCAAATTTTCGCCAATAAATCAGGAGAAAATGAAGTGGAAAGAGGTATACTAAATTTCAGCTTCAAAGGCATCGCCTTAAAGTTGCAAATAAGAGGCGCAGGCCTTTCAAGAGGTGTTCGAAAATTCTGCGTCTCTTCGTTAATCAGCCACTGTGTCGAAACATCTGCGCCACTTCTCGCTCTTTGATTTGTTCCCCGGAGACGTTACTTTGTGCCATCTCTATCGACGGCATGTTCTCCTTTTACAAAGCCCAATTTTGTGCATTCGGAAAATTTTCGCCAGATTTTGGCCAATATATCAGGAGAACATGAAGTGGAAAGGGGTATACTAAACTACAGCTTCAAAGGCATCGCTTAAAAGTATCAAATCAGAGGCGCAGGCCTTTCAAGAGGCGTTCGAAAATTGTGCGACTCTTCGTTAAACAGTCACTGTCTCGAAACATCTGCGCCACTTCTCGCTCTTTGATTTGCTCTCCGGAGACATTACTTTGTTCCATCTCTTTCGACGGCATGTTCTCCTGTTACAAAGCCCAATTTTATGCATTCTGAAAATTTTCGCTAGATTCTGGCCAATATATCAGGAGAAAATGAAGTGGAAAGAGGTATACTAAATTTCAGATTCAAAGGCATCGCCTTAAAGTTGCAATTAAGAGGCGCAGGCCTTTCAAGAGGCTTTCGAAAATTCTGCGTCTCTTCGTGAAACAGTCACTGTCTCGAAACACCTGCGCCACTTCTCGCTCCTTCGTTTGCTGTCCGGAGACGTTATATTGTTCCATCTCTTTCGACGGCATGTTATCCTGTTATAAAGTTCAATTTTGTGTATTCTCGAAATTTTCGCCAGATTTCGCCAATAAATCAGGAGAAAATGAAGTGGAAAGAGGTATACTAAATTTCAGCTTCAAAGGCATCGCTTAAAAGTATCAAATAAGAGGCGCAGGCCTTTCAAGAGGCGTTCGAAAATTCTGCATCTCTTCGTTAAACAGTCACTGTCTCGAAACACCTGCGCCACTTCTCGCTCCTTGATTTGCTCTCCGGAGACGTTACTTTGTGCCATCTCTTTCGACGGCATGTTCTCCTGTTACAAAGCCCAATTTTGTGTATTCTCGAAATTTTCGCCAGATTTTCGCCAATAAATCAGGAGAAAATGAAGTGGAAAGAGGTATACTAAATTTCAGCTTCAAAGGCATCGCCTTAAAGTTGCAAATAAGAGGCGCAGGCCTTTCAAGAGGTGTTCGAAAATTCTGCGTCTCTTCGATAATCAACCACTGTCTCGAAACATCTGCGCCACATCTCGCTCCTTGATTTGCTCTCCGGAGACGTTACTTTGGGCCATCTCTTTCGACGGCATGTTCTCCTGTTACAAAGCCCAATTTTGTGTATTCTCGAAATTTTCGCCAGATTTTCGCCAATAAATCAGGAGAAAATGAAGTGGAAAGAGGTATACTAAATTTCAGCTTCAAAGGCATCGCCTTAAAGTTGCAAATAAGAGGCGCAGGCCTTTCAAGAGGTGTTCGAAAATTCTGCGTCTCTTCGTTAATCAGCCACTGTGTCGAAACATCTGCGCCACATCTCGCTCTTTGATTTGCTCTCCGGAGACGTTACTTTGTGCCATCTCTTTCGACGGCATGTTCTCCTGTTACAAAGCCCAATTTTGTGCATTCGGAAAATTTTCGGCAGATTTTGGCCAATAAATCAGGAGAAAATGAAGTGGAAAGAGGTATACTAAATTTCAGCTTCAAAGGCATCGCTTAAAAGTATCAAATAAGAGGCGCAGGCCTTTCAAGAGGCGTTCGAAAATTCTGCGTCTCTTCGTTAATCAGCCACTGTGTCGAAACATCTGCGCCACATCTCGCTCTTTGATTTGCTCTCCGGAGACGTTACTTTGTGCCATCTCTTTCGACGGCATGTTCTCCTGTTACAAAGCCCAATTTTATGCATTCTGAAAATTTTCGCTAGATTTTGGCCAATATATCAGGAGAAAATGAAGTGGAAAGAGGTATACTAAATTTCAGCTTCAAAGGCATCGCCTTAAAGTTGCAATTAAGAGGCGCAGGCCTTTCAAGAGGCTTTCGAAAATTCTGCGTCTCTTCGTGAAACAGTCACTGTCTCGAAACACCTGCGCCACTTCTCGCTCCTTCGTTTGCTGTCCGGAGACGTTACTTTGGGCCATCTCTTTCGACGGCATGTTCTCCTGTTACAAAGCCCAATTTTGTGTATTCTCGAAATTTTCGCCAGATTTTCGCCAATAAATCAGGAGAAAATGAAGTGGAAAGAGGTATACTAAATTTCAGCTTCAAAGGCATCGCCTTAAAGTTGCAAATAAGAGGCGCAAGGCCTTTCAAGAGGTGTTCGAAAATTCTGCGTCTCTTCGTTAATCAGCCACTGTGTCGAAACATCTGCGCCACATCTCGCTCTTTGATTTGCTCTCCGGAGACGTTACTTTGTGCCATCTCTTTCGACGGCATGTTCTCCTGTTACAAAGCCCAATTTTGTGCATTCGGAAAATTTTCGGCAGATTTTGGTCAATAAATCAGGAGAAAATGAAGTGGAAAGAGGTATACTAAATTTCAGCTTCAAAGGCATCGCTTAAAAGTATCAAATAAGAGGCGCAGGCCTTTCAAGAGGCGTTCGAAAATTCTGCGTCTCTTCGTTAATCAGCCACTGTGTCGAAACATCTGCGCCACATCTCGCTCTTTGATTTGCTCTCCGGAGACGTTACTTTGTGCCATCTCTTTCGACGGCATGTTCTCCTGTTACAAAGCCCAATTTTATGCATTCTGAAAATTTTCGCTAGATTTTGGCCAATATATCAGGAGAAAATGAAGTGGAAAGAGGTATACTAAATTTCAGCTTCAAAGGCATCGCCTTAAAGTTGCAATTAAGAGGCGCAGGCCTTTCAAGAGGCTTTCGAAAATTCTGCGTCTCTTCGTGAAACAGTCACTGTCTCGAAACACCTGCGCCACTTCTCGCTCCTTCGTTTGCTGTCCGGAGACGTTACTTTGGGCCATCTCTTTCGACGGCATGTTCTCCTGTTACAAGCCCAATTTTGTGTATTCTCGAAATTTTCGCCAAATTTTCGCCAATAAATCAGGAGAAAATGAAGTGGAAAGAGGTATACTAAATTTCAGCTTCAAAGGCATCGCCTTAAAGTTGCAAATAAGAGGCGCAGGCCTTTCAAGAGGTGTTCGAAAATTCTGCGTCTCTTCGTTAATCAGCCACTGTGTCGAAACATCTGCGCCACATCTCGCTCTTTGATTTGCTCTCCGGAGACGTTACTTTGTGCCATCTCTTTCGACGGCATGTTCTCCTGTTACAAAGCCCAATTTTGTGCATTCGGAAAATTTTCGGCAGATTTTGGCCAATAAATCAGGAGAAAATGAAATGGAAAGAGGTATACTAAATTTCAGCTTCAAAGGCATCGCATAAAAGTATCAAATAAGAGGCGCAGGCCTTTCAAGAGGCGTTCGAAAATTCTGCGTCTCTTCGTTAATCAGCCACTGTGTCGAAACATCTGCGCCACATCTCGCTCTTTGATTTGCTCTCCGGAGACGTTACTTTGTGCCATCTCTTTCGACGGCATGTTCTCCTGTTACAAAGCCCAATTTTATGCATTCTGAAAATTTTCGCTAGATTTTGGCCAATATATCAGGAGAAAATGAAGTGGAAAGAGGTATACTAAATTTCAGCTTCAAAGGCATCGGCTTAAAGTTGCAATTAAGAGGCGCAGGCCTTTCAAGAGGCTATCGAAAATTCTGCGTCTCTTCGTGAAACAGTCACTGTCTCGAAACACCTGCGCCACTTCTCGCTCCTTCGTTTGCTGTCCGGAGACGTTATATTGTTCCATCTCTTTCGACGGCATGTTATCCTGTTATAAAGTTCAATTTTGTGTATTCTCGATATTTTCGCCAGATTTTGGCCAATATATCAGGAGAAAATGAAGTGGAAAGAGGTATACTAAATTTCAGCTTCAAATGCATCGCCCTAAAGTTGCAAATAAGAGGCGCAGGCCTTTCAAGAGTCGTTCGAAAATTCTGCGTTCTTCGTTAAACAGTCACTGTCTCGAAACGTCTGCGCCACTTCTCGCTCTTTGATTTGTTCCCCGGAGACGTTACTTTGTGCCATCTCTATCGACGGCATGTTCTCCTTTTACAAAGCCCAATTTTGTGCATTCGGAAAATTTTCGCCAGATTTTGGCCAATATATCAGGAGAACATGAAGTGGAAAGGGGTATACTAAACTACAGCTTCAAAGGCATCGCTTAAAAGTATCAAATCAGAGGCGCAGGCCTTTCAAGAGGCGTTCGAAAATTGTGCGACTCTTCGTTAAACAGTCACTGTCTCGAAACATCTGCGGCCACTTCTCGCTCTTTGATTTGCTTTCCGGAGACATTACTTTGTTCCATCTCTTTCGACGGCATGTTCTCCTGTTACAAAGCCCAATTTTGTGTATTCTCGAAATTTTCGCCAGATTTCGGCCAATAAATCTGGAGAAAATGAAGTGGAAAGAGGTATACTAAATTTCAGCTTCAAAGGCATCGCTTAAATGTATCAAATAAGAGGCGCAGGCCTTTCAAGAGGCGTTCGAAAATTCTGCATCTCTTCGTTAAACAGTCACTGTCTCGAAACACCTGCGCCACTTCTCGCTCCTTGATTTGCTCTCCGGAGACGTTACTTTGTGCCATCTCTTTCGACGGCATGTTCTCCTGTTACAAAGCCCAATTTTGTGTATTCTCGAAATTTTCGCCAGATTTTCGCCAATAAATCAGGAGAAAATGAAGTGGAAAGAGGTATACTAAATTTCAGCTTCAAAGGCATCACCTTAAAGTTGCAAATAAGAGGCGCAGGCCTTTCAAGAGGTGTTCGAAAATTCTGCGTCTCTTCGATAATCAACCACTGTCTCGAAACATCTGCGCCACATCTCGCTCCTTGATTTGCTCTCCGGAGACGTTACTTTGGGCCATCTCTTTCGACGGCATGTTCTCCTGTTACAAAGCCCAATTTTGTGTATTCTCGAAATTTTCGCCAGATTTTCGCCAATAAATCAGGAGAAAATGAAGTGGAAAGAGGTATACTAAATTTCAGCTTCAAAGGCATCGCTTAAAAGTATCAAATAAGAGGCGCAGGCCTTTCAAGAGGCGTTCGAAAATTCTGCATCTCTTCGTTAAACAGTCACTGTCTCGAAACACCTGCGCCACTTCTCGCTCCTTGATTTGCTCTCCGGAGACGTTACTTTGTGCCATCTCTTTCGACGGCATGTTCTCCTGTTACAAAGCCCAATTTTGTGTATTCTCGAAATTTTCGCCAGATTTTCGCCAATAAATCAGGAGAAAATGAAGTGGAAAGAGGTATACTAAATTTCAGCTTCAAAGGCATCGCCTTAAAGTTGCAAATAAGAGGCGCAGGCCTTTCAAGAGGTGTTCGAAAATTCTGCGTCTCTTCGATAATCAACCACTGTCTCGAAACATCTGCGCCACATCTCGCTCCTTGATTTGCTCTCCGGAGACGTTACTTTGGGCCATCTCTTTCGACGGCATGTTCTCCTGTTACAAAGCCCAATTTTGTGTATTCTCGAAATTTTCGCCAGATTTTCGCCAATAAATCAGGAGAAAATGAAGTGGAAAGAGGTATACTAAATTTCAGCTTCAAAGGCATCGCCTTAAAGTTGCAAATAAGAGGCGCAGGCCTTTCAAGAGGTGTTCGAAAATTCTGCGTCTCTTCGTTAATCAGCCACTGTGTCGAAACATCTGCGCCACATCTCGCTCTTTGATTTGCTCTCCGGAGACGTTACTTTGTGCCATCTCTTTCGACGGCATGTTCTCCTGTTACAAAGCCCAATTTTGTGCATTCGGAAAATTTTCGGCAGATTTTGGCCAATAAATCAGGAGAAAATGAAGTGGAAAGAGGTATACTAAATTTCAGCTTCAAAGGCATCGCATAAAAGTATCAAATAAGAGGCGCAGGCCTTTCAAGAGGCGTTCGAAAATTCTGCGTCTCTTCGTTAATCAGCCACTGTGTCGAAACATCTGCGCCACATCTCGCTCTTTGATTTGCTCTCCGGAGACGTTACTTTGTGCCATCTCTTTCGACGGCATGTTCTCCTGTTACAAAGCCCAATTTTATGCATTCTGAAAATTTTCGCTAGATTTTGGCCAATATATCAGGAGAAAATGAAGTGGAAAGAGGTATACTAAATTTCAGCTTCAAAGGCATCGCCTTAAAGTTGCAATTAAGAGGCGCAGGCCTTTCAAGAGGCTATCGAAAATTCTGCGTCTCTTCGTGAAACAGTCACTGTCTCGAAACACCTGCGCCACTTCTCGCTCCTTCGTTTGCTGTCCGGAGACGTTATATTGTTCCATCTCTTTCGACGGCATGTTATCCTGTTATAAAGTTCAATTTTGTGTATTCTCGATATTTTCGCCAGATTTTGGCCAATATATCAGGAGAAAATGAAGTGGAAAGAGGTATACTAAATTTCAGCTTCAAATGCATCGCCCTAAAGTTGCAAATAAGAGGCGCAGGCCTTTCAAGAGTCGTTCGAAAATTCTGCGTTCTTCGTTAAACAGTCACTGTCTCGAAACGTCTGCGCCACTTCTCGCTCTTTGATTTGTTCCCCGGAGACGTTACTTTGTGCCATTTCTATCGACGGCATGTTCTCCTTTTACAAAGCCCAATTTTGTGCATTCGGAAAATTTTCGCCAGATTTTGGCCAATATATCAGGAGAACATGAAGTGGAAAGGGGTATACTAAACTACAGCTTCAAAGGCATCGCATAAAAGTATCAAATCAGAGGCGCAGGCCTTTCAAGAGGCGTTCGAAAATTGTGCGACTCTTCGTTAAACAGTCACTGTCTCGAAACATCTGCGCCACTTCTCGCTCTTTGATTTGCTCTCCGGAGACATTACTTTGTTCCATCTCTTTCGACGGCATGTTCTCCTGTTACAAAGCCCAATTTTGTGTATTCTCGAAATTTTCGCCAGATTTCAGCCAATAAATCAGGAGAAAATGAAGTGGAAAGAGGTATACTAAATTTCAGCTTCAAAGGCATCGCTTAAAAGTATCAAATAAGAGGCGCAGGCCTTTCAAGAGGTGTTCGAAAATTCTGCGTCTCTTCGTTAATCAGCCACTGTGTCGAAACATCTGCGCCACATCTCGCTCTTTGATTTGCTCTCCGGAGACGTTACTTTGTGCCATCTCTTTCGACGGCATGTTCTCCTGTTACAAAGCCCAATTTTGTGCATTCGGAAAATTTTCGGCAGATTTTGGCCAATAAATCAGGAGAAAATGAAGTGGAAAGAGGTATACTAAATTTCAGCTTCAAAGGCATCGCATAAAAGTATCAAATAAGAGGCGCAGGCCTTTCAAGAGGCGTTCGAAAATTCTGCGTCTCTTCGTTAATCAGCCACTGTGTCGAAACATCTGCGCCACATCTCGCTCTTTGATTTGCTCTCCGGAGACGTTACTTTGTGCCATCTCTTTCGACGGCATGTTCTCCTGTTACAAAGCCCAATTTTATGCATTCTGAAAATTTTCGCTAGATTTTGGCCAATATATCAGGAGAAAATGAAGTGGAAAGAGGTATACTAAATTTCAGCTTCAAAGGCATCGCCTTAAAGTTGCAATTAAGAGGCGCAGGCCTTTCAAGAGGCTATCGAAAATTCTGCGTCTCTTCGTGAAACAGTCACTGTCTCGAAACACCTGCGCCACTTCTCGCTCCTTCGTTTGCTGTCCGGAGACGTTATATTGTTCCATCTCCTTCGACGGCATGTTATCCTGTTATAAAGTTCAATTTTGTGTATTCTCGATATTTTCGCCAGATTTTGGCCAATATATCAGGAGAAAATGAAGTGGAAAGAGGTATACTAAATTTCAGCTTCAAATGCATCGCCCTAAAGTTGCAAATAAGAGGCGCAGGCCTTTCAAGAGTCGTTCGAAAATTCTGCGTTCTTCGTTAAACAGTCACTGTTTCGAAACGTCTGCGCCACTTCTCGCTCTTTGATTTGTTCCCCGGAGACGTTACTTTGTGCCATCTCTATCGACGGCATGTTCTCCTTTTACAAAGCCCAATTTTGTGCATTCGGAAAATTTTCGCCAGATTTTGGCCAATATATCAGGAGAACATGAAG
The DNA here is from genome assembly GCF_050908995.1 of Andrena cerasifolii. Lineage (NCBI taxonomy): Eukaryota > Metazoa > Arthropoda > Insecta > Hymenoptera > Andrenidae > Andrena > Andrena cerasifolii. The sequence continues at coordinate 23,762 of NW_027485847.1, forward strand.
TGGAAAGGGGTATACTAAACTACAGCTTCAAAGGCATCGCTTAAAAGTATCAAATCAGAGGCGCAGGCCTTTCAAGAGGCGTTCGAAAATTGTGCGACTCTTCGTTAAACAGTCACTGTCTCGAAACATCTGCGCCACTTCTCGCTCTTTGATTTGCTCTCCGGAGACATTACTTTGTTCCATCTCTTTCGACGGCATGTTCTCCTGTTACAAAGCCCAATTTTGTGTATTCTCGAAATTTTCGCCAGATTTCGGCCAATAAATCTGGAGAAAACGAAGTGGAAAGAGGTATACTAAATTTCAGCTTCAAAGGCATCGCCTTAAAGTTGCAAATAAGAGGCGCAGGCCTTTCAAGAGGTGTTCGAAAATTCTGCGTCTCTTCGATAATCAACCACTGTCTCGAAACATCTGCGCCACATCTCGCTCCTTGATTTGCTCTCCGGAGACGTTACTTTGGGCCATCTCTTTCGACGGCATGTTCTCCTGTTACAAAGCCCAATTTTGTGTATTCTCGAAATTTTCGCCAGATTTTCGCCAATAAATCAGGAGAAAATGAAGTGGAAAGAGGTATACTAAATTTCAGCTTCAAAGGCATCGCCTTAAAGTTGCAAATAAGAGGCGCAGGCCTTTCAAGAGGTGTTCGAAAATTCTGCGTCTCTTCGTTAATCAGCCACTGTGTCGAAACATCTGCGCCACATCTCGCTCTTTGATTTGCTCTCCGGAGACGTTACTTTGTGCCATCTCTTTCGACGGCATGTTCTCCTGTTACAAAGCCCAATTTTGTGCATTCGGAAAATTTTCGGCAGATTTTGGCCAATAAATCAGGAGAAAATGAAGTGGAAAGAGGTATACTAAATTTCAGCTTCAAAGGCATCGCATAAAAGTATCAAATAAGAGGCGCAGGCCTTTCAAGAGGCGTTCGAAAATTCTGCGTCTCTTCGTTAATCAGCCACTGTGTCGAAACATCTGCGCCACATCTCGCTCTTTGATTTGCTCTCCGGAGACGTTACTTTGTGCCATCTCTTTCGACGGCATGTTCTCCTGTTACAAAGCCCAATTTTATGCATTCTGAAAATTTTCGCTAGATTTTGGCCAATATATCAGGAGAAAATGAAGTGGAAAGAGGTATACTAAATTTCAGCTTCAAAGGCATCGCCTTAAAGTTGCAATTAAGAGGCGCAGGCCTTTCAAGAGGCTATCGAAAATTCTGCGTCTCTTCGTGAAACAGTCACTGTCTCGAAACACCTGCGCCACTTCTCGCTCCTTCGTTTGCTGTCCGGAGACGTTATATTGTTCCATCTCTTTCGACGGCATGTTATCCTGTTATAAAGTTCAATTTTGTGTATTCTCGATATTTTCGCCAGATTTTGGCCAATATATCAGGAGAAAATGAAGTGGAAAGAGGTATACTAAATTTCAGCTTCAAATGCATCGCCCTAAAGTTGCAAATAAGAGGCGCAGGCCTTTCAAGAGTCGTTCGAAAATTCTGCGTTCTTCGTTAAACAGTCACTGTCTCGAAACGTCTGCGCCACTTCTCGCTCTTTGATTTGTTCCCCGGAGACGTTACTTTGTGCCATCTCTATCGACGGCATGTTCTCCTTTTACAAAGCCCAATTTTGTGCATTCGGAAAATTTTCGCCAGATTTTGGCCAATATATCAGGAGAACATGAAGTGGAAAGGGGTATACTAAACTACAGCTTCAAAGGCATCGCTTAAAAGTATCAAATCAGAGGCGCAGGCCTTTCAAGAGGCGTTCGAAAATTGTGCGACTCTTCGTTAAACAGTCACTGTCTCGAAACATCTGCGCCACTTCTCGCTCTTTGATTTGCTCTCCGGAGACATTACTTTGTTCCATCTCTTTCGACGGCATGTTCTCCTGTTACAAAGCCCAATTTTGTGTATTCTCGAAATTTTCGCCAGATTTCGGCCAATAAATCTGGAGAAAACGAAGTGGAAAGAGGTATACTAAATTTCAGCTTCAAAGGCATCGCCTTAAAGTTGCAAATAAGAGGCGCAGGCCTTTCAAGAGGTGTTCGAAAATTCTGCGTCTCTTCGATAATCAACCACTGTCTCGAAACATCTGCGCCACATCTCGCTCCTTGATTTGCTCTCCGGAGACGTTACTTTGGGCCATCTCTTTCGACGGCATGTTCTCCTGTTACAAAGCCCAATTTTGTGTATTCTCGAAATTTTCGCCAGATTTTCGCCAATAAATCAGGAGAAAATGAAGTGGAAAGAGGTATACTAAATTTCAGCTTCAAAGGCATCGCCTTAAAGTTGCAAATAAGAGGCGCAGGCCTTTCAAGAGGTGTTCGAAAATTCTGCGTCTCTTCGTTAATCAGCCACTGTGTCGAAACATCTGCGCCACATCTCGCTCTTTGATTTGCTCTCCGGAGACGTTACTTTGTGCCATCTCTTTCGACGGCATGTTCTCCTGTTACAAAGCCCAATTTTGTGCATTCGGAAAATTTTCGGCAGATTTTGGCCAATAAATCAGGAGAAAATGAAGTGGAAAGAGGTATACTAAATTTCAGCTTCAAAGGCATCGCATAAAAGTATCAAATAAGAGGCGCAGGCCTTTCAAGAGGCGTTCGAAAATTCTGCGTCTCTTCGTTAATCAGCCACTGTGTCGAAACATCTGCGCCACATCTCGCTCTTTGATTTGCTCTCCGGAGACGTTACTTTGTGCCATCTCTTTCGACGGCATGTTCTCCTGTTACAAAGCCCAATTTTATGCATTCTGAAAATTTTCGCTAGATTTTGGCCAATATATCAGGAGAAAATGAAGTGGAAAGAGGTATACTAAATTTCAGCTTCAAAGGCATCGCCTTAAAGTTGCAATTAAGAGGGCGCAGGCCTTTCAAGAGGCTATCGAAAATTCTGCGTCTCTTCGTGAAACAGTCACTGTCTCGAAACACCTGCGCCACTTCTCGCTCCTTCGTTTGCTGTCCGGAGACGTTATATTGTTCCATCTCTTTCGACGGCATGTTATCCTGTTATAAAGTTCAATTTTGTGTATTCTCGATATTTTCGCCAGATTTTGGCCAATATATCAGGAGAAAATGAAGTGGAAAGAGGTATACTAAATTTCAGCTTCAAATGCATCGCCCCAAAGTTGCAAATAAGAGGCGCAGGCCTTTCAAGAGTCGTTCGAAAATTCTGCGTTCTTCGTTAAACAGTCACTGTCTCGAAACGTCTGCGCCACTTCTCGCTCTTTGATTTGTTCCCCGGAGACGTTACTTTGTGCCATCTCTATCGACGGCAATGTTCTCCTTTTACAAAGCCCAATTTTGTGCATTCGGAAAATTTTCGCCAGATTTTGGCCAATATATCAGGAGAACATGAAGTGGAAAGGGGTATACTAAACTACAGCTTCAAAGGCATCGCTTAAAAGTATCAAATCAGAGGCGCAGGCCTTTCAAGAGGCGTTCGAAAATTGTGCGACTCTTCGTTAAACAGTCACTGTCTCGAAACATCTGCGCCACTTCTCGCTCTTTGATTTGCTCTCCGGAGACATTACTTTGTTCCATCTCTTTCGACGGCATGTTCTCCTGTTACAAAGCCCAATTTTGTGTATTCTCGAAATTTTCGCCAGATTTCGGCCAATAAATCAGGAGAAAATGAAGTGGAAAGAGGTATACTAAATTTCAGCTTCAAAGGCATCGCTTAAAAGTATCAAATAAGAGGCGCAGGCCTTTCAAGAGGCGTTCGAAAATTCTGCATCTCTTCGTTAAACAGTCACTGTCTCGAAACACCTGCGCCACTTCTCGCTCCTTGATTTGCTCTCCGGAGACGTTACTTTGTGCCATCTCTTTCGACGGCATGTTCTCCTGTTACAAAGCCCAATTTTGTGCATTCGGAAAATTTTCGGCAGATTTTGGCCAATAAATCAGGAGAAAATGAAGTGGAAAGAGGTATACTAAATTTCAGCTTCAAAGGCATCGCTTAAAAGTATCAAATAAGAGGCGCAGGCCTTTCAAGAGGCGTTCGAAAATTCTGCGTCTCTTCGTTAATCAGCCACTGTGTCGAAACATCTGCGCCACATCGCTCTTTGATTTGCTCTCCGGAGACGTTACTTTGTGCCATCTCTTTCGACGGCATGTTCTCCTGTTACAAAGCCCAATTTTATGCATTCTGAAAATTTTCGCTAGATTTTGGCCAATATATCAGGAGAAAATGAAGTGGAAAGAGGTATACTAAATTTCAGCTTCAAAGGCATCGCCTTAAAGTTGCAATTAAGAGGCGCAGGCCTTTCAAGAGGCTTTCGAAAATTCTGCGTCTCTTCGTGAAACAGTCACTGTCTCGAAACATCTGCGCCACATCTCGCTCTTTGATTTGCTCTCCGGAGACGTTACTTTGTGCCATCTCTTTCGACGGCATGTTCTCCTGTTACAAAGCCCAATTTTGTGCATTCGGAAAATTTTCGCCAGATTTTGGCCAATATATCAGGAGAACATGAAGTGGAAAGGGGTATACTAAACTACAGCTTCAAAGGCATCGCTTAAAAGTATCAAATCAGAGGCGCAGGCCTTTCAAGAGGCGTTCGAAAATTGTGCGACTCTTCGTTAAACTGTCACTGTCTCGAAACATCTGCGCCACTTCTCGCTCTTTGCTTTGCTCTCCGGAGATATTACTTTGTGCCATCTCTTTCGACGGCATGTTCTCCTGTTATAAAGCCCAATGTTGTGCATTCTGAAAATTTTCGCCAGATTTTGGCCAATATATCAGGAGAACATGAAGTGGAAAGAGGTATACTAAATTTCAGCTTCAAAGGCATCGCCTTAAAGTTGCAAATAAGAGGCGCAGGCCTTTCAAGAGTCGTTCGAAAATTCTGCGTTTCTTCGTTAAACAGTCACTGTCTCGAAACATCTGCGCCACATCTCGCTCTTTGATTTGCTCTCCGGAGACGTTACTTTGTGCCATCTCTTTCGACGGCATGTTCTCCTGTTACAAAGCCCAATTTTGTGCATTCGGAAAATTTTCGCCAGATTTTGGCCAATAAATCAGGAGAAAATGAAGTGGAAAGAGGTATACTAAATTTCAGCTTCAAAGGCATCGCTTAAAAGTATCAAATAAGAGGCGCAGGCCTTTCAAGAGGCGTTCGAAAATTCTGCATCTCTTCGTTAAACAGTCACTGTCTCGAAACACCTGCGCCACTTCTCGCTCCTTGATTTGCTCTCCGGAGACGTTACTTTGTTCCATCTCTTTCGACGGCATGTTCTCCTGTTACAAAGCCCAATTTTATGCATTCTGAAAATTTTCGCTAGATTTTGGCCAATATATCAGGAGAAAATGAAGTGGAAAGAGGTATACTAAATTTCAGCTTCAAAGGCATCGCCTTAAAGTTGCAATTAAGAGGCGCAGGCCTTTCAAGAGGCTATCGAAAATTCTGCGTCTCTTCGTGAAACAGTCACTGTCTCGAAACACCTGCGCCACTTCTCGCTCCTTCGTTTGCTGTCCGGAGACGTTATATTGTTCCATCTCTTTCGACGGCATGTTCTCCTGTTACAAAGCTCAATTTTGTGTATTCTCGATATTTTCGCCAGATTTTGGCGAATATATCAGGAGAAAATGAAGAGGAAAGAGGTATACTAAATTTCAGCTTCAAAGGCATCGCCTTAAAGTTGCAAATAAGAGGCGCAGGCCTTTCAAGAGTCGTTCGAAAATTCTGCGTTTCTTGTTAAACAGTCACTGTCTCGAAACATCTGCGCCACATCTCGCTCTTTGATTTGCTCTCCGGAGACGTTACTGCCATTCTTTCGACGGCATGTTCTCCTGTTACAAAGCCCAATTTTGTGCATTCGGAAAATTTTCGCCAGATTTTGGCCAATAAATCAGGAGAAAATGAAGTGGAAAGAGGTATACTAAATTTCAGCTTCAAAGGCATCGCTTGAAAGTATCAAATAAGAGGCGCAGGCCTTTCAAGAGGCGTTCGAAAATTCTGCATCTCTTAAACCGCCTTGATTGCTCTCGTTACTTTGTGCCATCTCTTTCGACGGCATGTTCTCCTGTTATAAAGCCCAATGTTGTGCATTCTGAAATTTTCGCTAGATTTTGGCCAATATATCAGGAGAACATGAAGTGGAAAGAGGTATACTAAATTTCAGCTTCAAAGGCATCGCCTTCGAGGCTTTCGAATCTCGTCTCTCACACTTCTCGCTCCTTCGTTTGCTGTCCGG